>NC_142934.1:60227601-60382601 GCF_046866305.1 Octopus bimaculoides | reverse complement strand
ACCACCCCGTTTACATTAAACAGCGTGGCTAAAATCGTGTTTTTAAATAATGCAATATAACTTACAATTGTAAATATACCTTACACTACATTCCAAATATATATATATATATATATATATATATATATATATATATGTGTGTGTGTGTGTGTGTGTGTGTGTGTGTGTGTGTATTATATCTATTTATTTATCTATCGGGCCAGCCGTCTGTCTGCTTGCCTGCCTGTCTGTATGTCAGTTTGTCTAGCAGTTTATCTATCCATCCGTCTGTCTGTTTGTTTGTCTGTCAGTTTGTCTACCTATCTATCTATCTATCTATCTATCTATCTATTTATCTATCTATCTGTGTGTGTGTGTGTGTGTGTGTGTGTGTGTGTGTGTGTGTGTGTGTGTGTGTGTGTGTGTGTGTGTGTGTGTGTGTGTGTGTGTGACAATTATTCGGTTGCCATAATAAAACTCCGAGTTTTGGATGTCGGGGCGAAAATCTGCTCCGAGTTCTCGTCAGTTATTAAAACAAACCTTTGCCTCTCTCTATCTCTCCTTCCAAGTCCTCCAATGTGCGAAGTTTTGTCTTGTACACTTCCTCTTTTGTGTAACTCCACAAGTAAAAATCACATGGAGTGAGATCTGGACTTCTTGGAGTTCTGGACTTCTTGGAGTTCTGGACTTCTTGGAGGTCTGGACTTCTGCGGCCACGGTCTTCAGATTTTAGCTCCTGCACGTAATGGTGTTTCCACGGACGAAAATTCAATTCTTTATGTAACACCGTACGTATTGTCTGTCTACTTTCATGAGCTGTTTGACGTGTTGATTTTTGCAGGCTGCTCTGTTGCCACGTTCTCCGCTCATCGGGACGTGGTTGGACGGTCACGTCTTGCATCGTTCACACAGCCGTGGTTTGCATAACAACTTTTTATTGTCTCCGGACATAGTGTTGCATGCTTGCCTTTCCATGCACGCCCTCATCTCTGAACCAAAACAGTGGAATCTATAGCGTGCTGCTATCTTAGCTCCCCCTTCCACCTTCCACCTGGAAGATAAGAAATAAGAAAATAAAAAATTCACATCAGTGTTGTCTGCTGGGAAAATGCTTTCGTCATGACTTCGGTGATACTAAAAATTCTATAAGCAATTTCTAATGCCTAGTTACTTTCCGCCCACCCTGTATATATATAAATCGGTCAGTTGTCCATAAGTCCGAAACAGTAATATTTTATGTTGTTTTTGGTTATGGCCGGTCAGAAAGTTCCCATTAGTTTCACGTCTATTACTGCTCTTACAAATACAGGCAACTCATTAGAGCTGCTAGCCGAAAAGCACATAATCGCTTACTAATGGAGGAAAAAATGCAGTCTTGGTCAGCAAGGTTGTCGAAAACCCACCCCAAAAACACGAAACGAAATTCTTCGAAACGAAAACCTCTTCTGGGTGAGGAGAAGTTCCGGTTGTGTCTGGAAAGGATTAGCTTATGTACAATATCGGTTCACTAGTCAGCAAGCAGGGAAGCCCATGTCTCCAACACGAATTTCCTATTTAACAGACAAAACTTAAATGTTTCATTCAGTTATGTGCCCAGCGTAAAAAAGATTTTAGTGAGCGCGCCTAAACCCCGCACAGAGGCAGTATGCTCATATAGGGTTAACAGTGAATGTCCAGTAGGTGGTCGATGCAACTTCAAGGTCATGGTCTACGAGATAGAGGAGGTGTCCGTCAGTAACAGCAACAGCCGCTGCGATGACAGCAGCAGCAACAACAGCAGCACCACCAACGTGAGGACACAAACACTGAAATATGTCGGGGCAATGGAATACCCATTTAAGTTGCGACTAAATAACCACAGGTCCTGTGTTAGGATCCCAGCGAGACACAATGTTATGGCGTTGGTCAAATACATATGGAGTTTTAAAGAAGAGGGTAGGCCGTATAGAATTTAATGAAAGCTTCTGGATCAACCTTGACTATACTTCAACGGAAGCAGACGATGCAAAATTTGCTTGGCCGAGAGAGCAAGGATCCTAAAAGAAAATCATTCGATCTTGGGACCTTCCTAAATTCTAAAAGTGAAATGTTTAGTCTGTGCTCTCATGAGAAAAAAATTCATATTGGCAACATGGGTTTCTCCGCTTGCTGATTAGTGAACGGAAATCATACATAAACTGACCCTTTTCGTGTACAACTAGAACTGTTTAAAGGGAAATAACTCCATCTCACCCAAAAGGGGTTTTCACTTCGAAGAATTTTCACAACCTTGCTGACCAAGATTGTACTCTTACCTCCATAAGTAAAAAGGTTATGTGCTTCTGACCAGCAGTTCTGATGAGCGCAGGTTACATAACCGGATAGTTATCTAACATACAGTTTAACATCTAATGTGAAACTGAATTGTAAGATCGGCCGTAATGGGTATAACACACACAAACATACACACACCCACACGCACACATGCCTTACAGCTTAAGGAGAGAAAGAAAGATAGTGAATGAGTGAGTAATTGAGAAAAGAATGATTATATGTTATTCAGAAACAACAGAGTATTCAGAGTTTCACAATATATCACTAGTACTCTGTTGCTCTCGAACATAATCAGTTTTTGAACCTTAACTAGCTACATAGACATATATATATATATATATATATATATATATATATATATATATATATATATATATATATATATATATATATATATATATATATATATATATATATATATATATATATATATATATATATATATATATATATATATATATATATATATATATATATATATATATATATATATATATATATATATATAGGCGTAGGAGTGGCTGTGTGGTCAGTAGCTTGCTTACCAGCCACATGGTTCCGGGTTCAGTCCCACTGCGTGGCACCTTGGGCAAGTGTCTTCTACTATAGCCTCGGGCCGACCAAAGACTTGTGAGTGGATTTGGTAGACGGAAACTGAAAGAAGCCTATCGTATATATGTATATATATATATATATATATATATATATATGTATTTGTGTTTGTGTATCTGTGTTTGTCCACCCACCGTCGCTTGACAACCGATACTGGTATGTTTATGTCCCCGTAACTTAGCGGTTCGGCAAAAAGTGATCGATAGAATAAGTACTAGGCTTACAAAGAATAAGTCTTGGGGTCGATTTGCTCGACTAAAGGCGGTGCTCCAGCATGGCCGCAGTCAAATGACTGAAACATGTAAAAGAGTAAAAGAGTATATATATATATATATATATATATATATATATATATATAATATAATATTATATTATATTATATTATATTATATTATATTATATTATATTATGTGTGTGTGTGTGTGTGATGGCGAGAGGGTGAGAGAGTATCTGTGAGAGACCAACTTGTCAGTTAAGCTTTTTTTGCCACGTGAACTGTGTTATGCAGCACCTTCCCATGTATGAGAGCAATAATCTATTGTAGGCTTCACTAGACCCTTTTAAAGAACCAATAATTGCTGGGGGCTGAAGTTTCTTCTGGCCTTGAAGAGAAAGGGCAGTCATTGGGAAGACGCAATCCCGGCTATCGCGAAACAGTACGATTACAGTGATTATAAGGGCTCTAGCTAACTGCTGCTTGTGATTAAGGGCTGTAGCTAACTGCTGTTGTCGAGGGCAACAACATTGCTTTCACTAAATTTCACGAAGGCGAGAATTTACTGGTAGAAGCCTGTTAGAACGGAAATTATATTAATATTTCACCGGAAATACATTTAACAGAAAATTCTAACACACCTCTTTTCTGCCTGAACAGACGGATTCATCGAAACCGAGAAAGAAAAAAGAAAAAGGAAAAAAGAAAGAAGAGAAATAAGCAAAGAAGCAAGGTGAAGCAAAATAAAACCACACCTTGTATTGCATACTGCCAAGAATTTAGCCAAACCTTTTTGATATAGTCCTACAACCCCTTTTTGTGATCTAACGCTAAGTGTCATAAGCATGATAACATTGTGTTTAATCGTAAGAAGAAATACACAGAAGAATAATATATCCAGCATTCTACAGAACACCCACGATGTCTTCCTTTCAAAGTCAAAGATATACTTCAAACTATATCAATCTATTGTATCGATACACACACACACACACACACACACACACACGCATATATATATATATATACATATATATATATATATATATATATATATATATATATATATATATATATATATATATATATATATATATATGTATGTATATATATATATATATATGTATATATATATATATATATATATATATATATATATATATATACATATATATATATATATATATATATATATATATATATATATATATATATAGTGAAGTGTATTGCCACTTAAGTGTGGCTGTTACTGTTGCTTTAGCCCCAGGAGGACATCTCCTCCAGCTGGCTTATCGACACACTACTGTGTCCTGTTTGTTTTGCCAAGGGAAGTTATCCCTCTCATCGTGATCGTAGCACGAACGGACCCGGGTTTCAGGGTCATTTCCCTTCGTCAGCGTCCGATAGCTACCGACCTTCGATGAGAGATATAAATGTCCTCCTGGGGCTAAAGCAACAGTAACATCCACCCCTAGGGGTCAACCACACTTAAGTGGCAATACACTTCACTTTATCGTGCAGTTACTGTTAATACTTCATTTAGAGAATTAACATTGCTTATATATATATATATATATATATATATATATATATATATATATATATATATATATATATTTGTTTATTTATATAAGGGCATTACTATACAAGAATGCCTGACGCTATGAGGGACTCTAAGGTCAGACTACGATAAAAAACACATTTTTACCGAACCCGAGGAAATGCAACTCTCAAAGCCAGCCCCTTAAAAACAGACTGAATTATAGATCATGATTTCGTAGTTATTGTAGTATTATACAACTTCTACTCGTCAGTATAATATGGTCAAGATAAATAGAAGTAAACAGAAAATCAACATACCAAACGAACACTGTGTATCCAGCATAGTATATAGAAGACTGTTTATCGCTATTTACCTATGTAAGTGGTGGGAATTTCGAATTGCATCTCGGTACATGTGTTTTTTTTTTCAGAATAAATTCAGCACTGAATATATTCTGGTTATATATTTAAATTCAATAACAGGATGAATTCTTTTACAAGAATTTATCAAGTAGCTAGTGTGAAAAAAACTTCAAAAGGGGAAAAAAAGACCATCATTTATTCCCAAAATATATTTATTTATATAAGGGCATTACTATACAAGAATGCCTCACGCTATGAGGGACTCTAAGGTCAGACTACCATAAAAAACACATTTTTACCGAACGCGAGGAAATGCAACTCTCAAAGCCATATATATATATATATATATATATATATATATATATATATATGGAAAGATATATTGAACATATGAGAGAATTATAAATCGTATTTGAACCTAAAATAAAGCAGCACTAGATTAAATTTTCAGTAAAGCAATGTCCTGGGATTTCTACTTTTTGGTCATTTCCGGCGGCCAGAAAAAATACAATATTGTGCCGTAGATTGGCTACTGCTGCTGTTACTGTTGTTGTTGTTGTTCAACTACAAATCAATCTTAAAACTGCAATCTTTTGCATGACGGTGTTCCAGTCGCAACTATCCTGTCGTTTGTATTGCAAGAATAATATAGCCAAGACTAAGTCGGTGAGTTGGTAGCGTCGTTACATTGTCAATCAGAATGTCTTGCGATATTTATTCTTACTCTAGGTTCTCTAAATGCAAGTCCTACTAAAGTTGGCTTGCCCTTCAATCCTTTCAGAATCGATAAATAAAGCCTTTATATATGCATGCATACATACATACATACATACATACATACATACATAACATACATACATACATACATACAACACACACACATACATATATACATACGTGTGTGTGTGTGTGTGTGTGTGTGTGTGTGTGTGTGAACAGTACAGAGTGGAGGATTGGCAGAATGGTTAGAATATCGAATGAGATGCCTTGAGGTATCTGTTCCGGGTCGTTGCGTCATGGAATAATATTATTTTAATTAATTTGTCATGCAAGGGTTACAAATCCAGGCATGGTTTGGTATTATTTGTCCTCTTTGCCAAACCATATACTATCCCGTACATGCAAATGTAATTCTGAGAAAATCACGAAGTAGTTTAAAATATATTGTACTCTCAGGGATCAAACCTTATGAAGAAAGCAATAATTACGTGACAAATTTAATGAAAGGGGTGTTAAAAAGTTAATTATAAATTATAATGCGGTGCTGGCTGGAAAGACATTATTTTCAATCAGTAGTTTGACATCTTCATGAAAATAAGAGATAATGATCACTAACGAATCTCGGTGGTACTTTCCCTCCCCCCCCCCTTTTTTTTTTTTTTTTGGCGGGCCTAGGGTGTTTTTTTTTTCTTTTCTTTTCTTTCTTTTTTTTTGTACAGTAATGTAAACTTCGATTCTGAAGCTAAGTCAAGATAATGTAGTACAGGTGAATTTTGAATTTTCTTTTTTAATCTATTGTATTCTTTTTAATGCTATTGTACGATGTCTAGACCACAGTAACACATATAAAAAAAAGAAGGCCAGGGAGAAAGAGAGAATTGCTCTTATTTTTCTATTTTTTTAATTTGTTTTATCCAATGCAATAAAACCTTGCGTCATCTTCAATGATGATATCACTATATCATTCGTACCTTCCAAGTTGGGTAATGCAGTCTACGTAATGAAGAATCAGAGAATCCATGAAAACTAATTCTACCGTCTTATAAAGTTGACTGTGCATACTAGATAGTGGTGCATTCAAATATCTTTTAACCTTTGCCTTCTTTGTGTATCATATGGGATACACAGGATATATTTCCTTGGCGTTCATGCATCCTCCAGAGTAATTTTTTACTTTTTTACTTGTGTCAGTCATTTGACTGCGTCCATGCTGGAGCACCGACTTTATAGTCGAGCAAATCGACCCCAGAGCTTATTCTTTGTAAGCCTAGCACTTATTCTATCGGTCTCTTTTGCCGAACCGCTAAGTTACGGGGACGAAAACACACCAGCATCGGTTGTCAAGCGATGATGGGGAACAAACAGACACACAAACACACACATACATATATGTGTGTGTGTGTGTGTGTATACATATACGACGGACTTCTTCCAGTTTCCGTCTACCAAATCCACTCACAAGGCTTTGGTCGGCCCGAGGCTATAGTAGAAGACCACGCAGTGGGACTGAACCCGGGACTATGTGGTTGGTAAGCAAGCTAACTTACCACACAGCCACTCCTCCTTGAGACTAATGAAAGAAAATCGTTATCTTACTAAGAACGTATGAAATAAGAGCTAACTAAAAGTTTAAAAACAAACATAGACGTTTAGAAGAAACATGAAAATGCTTTGGACAGGTATAGCGTCAATTTGAAAATTTTCTTGCGGTGGTAATGATGTAAATATCCAAATAAAGTTATGTGCGACATATGTATAGTATTAATACGGTTGGTGTTTAGCCTAGGGTCGGCCTTGATCCAACAAACCTGTAATCAAACCATTGATTCAGTATTGATTATCTTGTCTTCCGTTTTATCTCTTTTAAACCGAGTATTTAAGTATGCATTATCTAATTTGTTCTTCCGTTTTTGATCACAGGATGTGATTTGAGGGAAATTTGACAGCTGTATCTAGCAGGTGATACCATCACGTAGAGTAGTCAGGGGTAAACTGTGACCCGCAGAACTGTCTAAATGACACTCCTAACGAAAAATTACCTTTTTTAGTAGTGCGGCCCACTTGGTGGTGAGCCAATGTAATGCAACCTGCCTCTGAAGAAAAGGTTACCTGACACACAGGCTTCCTCTTTGGCCTGTATGGATTAGCAGAATCGTGTGAATCAAAGTATTTCAATCATTTCAGCTGTGATTTTACTAAGAAGGATTTTACTAAGTTGAAATATAGATAATTCAACTGTGGTTTAATACTCCAGTTCAGTATGGAGAACCAAAACGAACATTATCAAATATCACATGCTTCTTTTTATTTTTAAGATAAGCAACAAAAAAACAACAACGGCGGAAACCTACAGGAAGGTATGTGCTGTGTCCGGAGAGGATGCTGTTACGGAACGCGTATGCCAGAAGGAGTTTTCAACATTTCGATCGGGAAATTTTTCGGTTCAAGATGCACTTCACTCTGGTCGGCCAACTGGGATTAAAAGCGAGACCAAGCGCCGTTATACGACGAGCATGATCGCAGACATTCTTCAAATACCCAAATCGGGTGTTGAAAACAAACTGCATCAACTTGGTTATGTCAAAAGGCTTGATGTTTGGGTCCCGCATCAATTGAATGAAACTAATCTTGTCCAATGGATTTCCATTTGCAATTCGTTGCAGAAACGTAAAGAAAACGATCCATTTTTTTTTAAAGAAAATAGTGGCAGAAGGCGGAAAAATGGATCGTCTTTGATAATGTGAACAGTAAACAATCCTGGAGAAGTGTGCCGAACCACCACAAAGAATCTTTAAAGTAAGACTTCACCTGGAGAAGGTTGGGAAGTTTTGCCGCAGCCTCTGTACCCAGCTGACCTTGCGTCCCGATTTCCACCTGTTTCGGTCTATTCGAAATTCATTGAATAGAAAGTCCGTCAACTCTGAAAAGGATGTAAAAATTCACCTGGAAGAGTTTGCCAGGAAATTCTTTGGGCAGGGAATAAGGGATCTGCTCACAAGATAGCAGGAGATACTAGAACTATTATTGATTTTAAAAATCACTTTGTGTTTAAAACTTGCATCTAATTTTCGCTTAAAAAAACCGAAGGACTTTTTGGCCAACCCAATACATATATGTGTGTGTGTGTGTGTGTGTGTGTGTGTGTGTGTGTGTGTGTGTGTGTGTGTGTGTGTGTGCGTGCGTGTGCGTATTTGCATCTACCTGTTTCTTATGCCCATTCTTCATGAGATATTTTAATATATTCATGGATACACATTCACACGCTCAAACATACACACACACGTGTATATGTGTGTGTGTATAAACCTTTCCCTTGTCTTTATATGAATAGGTGTGTGTATGTATGCGCGCGTTCGTGCTTGCGTGTGTGTGTGTGTGTGTGTGTGTGTGTGTGTGTGCATGCGTGCCTGTGTCGTTGCATATTCTTGACAGATATCAAATGTATAATAAAACCAACAACACCAAAGATATCTCTAGAAACAACAACCACCACCAGCACCACCACCACCACCACCACCACCACCACTACCACTACAACTACCATCTCTACGATTACCACTACCACTACCACTACCACCACTACTACTACTACTACAACAATAATATCTATCTCGTAACCCAATGTGGAAGATTTTGTTTTTTAAGGCCACCCATGAATTTTTTGAAAGGGGCGTACAAGTAATAAAAACTATCTTCCCCCCCCCCCCCCCTTCCACGCCACCACCACTACCTCTGTCATCCTACCACTCACCACGCCACTATCCCACCATTCCTCTATCCTTCTATAACAGAACTCTGGCATCACTAACAATTACAGCCAATACTACAAAATGAACACACACACACACAAATACAGATTTATATGCACCTATACACACATATACATACATACACGCATACATACATATACTGATAGACACTTTCTCTTTCTCACAGTCAAATATGCATATACGTACACACGTACAAACACACGCACACATATATATATACTCATACCACATGCATATACGTACACACACATACACACACACACACACATACGCTCACACTACTTATCATCCACTAACTTAAACAACAAAACCAAAATGAAGCGACGTAACATAACAACGCAATATAAAATATGTAAGTAGAGCGGAAATTAACTGGAAGAAGACGAAGATGAAGAAAGAAAGAAAGAAAGAAAGAAAGAAAGAAAGAAAGAAAGATTAGAGGAAGGTGTGTGTTGATGATGATGATGATGATGATGATGAGAATGATGCTGGTGATAACGGTGATGTGGAAGATTATGATAATAATAATGACGTCAAGGACTGCGGTGAGAATGCAAGAAACGGTATAATGATACATCAATATGTTATCGTCTGCTGAAATACGACGTAGTTAAAATGACTTCGTTATGTAATCCGTTAAGATAGCGACCAGACGGCTGCCACCGACAGCATAAATTTTAAGTCACTAAAATAAAATGACAGAGACTGTATACCTTCTATTACTTTGTACTGTACAAAGGATGAGAGAATTGAGAAACTTTGTGGAAAGGTGACTAAATGCGGTACATCGGCAGAATCGTGAGAACGTCCGACAAAATATCGTGCGGTATTTTTACAACGTTTATATTTTAAGATCCAGTCTTATTGAGATTGATTTTGTCTTTCATCTTTCCACGTTCAATGAAAATATATTAGTCGAATTGAATGATATAATCGAATTGACAACGGGCTGATACACGTCACCTGTATGTGTTTGTCTCGTCATATGTTACCAAACGAAGCCTACAGACACAAACCTGAAACGGTGTTCTGTATAAATTCCCGTTGGTATTATTTTGTCTAAAATAAAATTTAATTAATAATAATAATCATCCTTTCTGCTATAGGCACAAGGTCTGAAATTTGGCGTAGAGGGGATAGTCGATTACATCGACCCCATTACTTGACTGGTACTTAATTTATCGAGACCGAAAGGATGAAAGGCAAAGTCGAATTTGAACTCAGAGCGCAAAGACGGATGAAATGTCGCTATGCATTTTGCCCAGCGTGCTAACGATTTTGTCAGCTCACCGCCTTAATAATAATAATCATTTCAAATTTTGGCACAAGGCCAGCAGTTTGGGAGTGGGGGAGTAAGTCGATTACATCAACCCCCAACGTTCAACTGGTACTTATTTTATCGACTCCGAAAGGATAAAAGGCAAAGTCAACCTCGGCAGAATTTGAACTCAGAGCGTAAAAATGGACGAAATGCCGCTAAGTATTTTGCCCAACGTGCTAACGATTCTGCCAGCTCACCGCAGGAATCATCTAAATGAATAGGTAATATAAGGAAGCTTTGATAATGAAAATGCATTGATCAGGAAAAGCAATAAAAGTTACCAACCAATCATTTGCTTGTAATGTTTTTTGGGGGTTTTTTTTTGTATTCTGAGAAAACATATGTTCATTTTGAAGTATATTTGCCACCTAAATGTGGCTAACCCTTAAGGGTTGAGGCTACTGTAGCTTGTAGCTCCAGGAAGACATCTCCTCCAGTTGTCTATTGACACACTATCTGTGCCCTGTCAGTATTTGCAAAGGGAAGTCATCGTTCCCATCTCCAGCCTGACGTGATACACAAGGACCCGAGTTTCTGGGTATTGACCCGTCATCAGCATGTGACAACCACCGGTTGGCGATGGGAAGTGATTCTCAATGCAAATATATATATACTTTTCCCAGTGACAAAAAGTCACTGATTTCGAAAAAGTGGAAACAAGCAATAATAATTCTCTGTGCGAGGTATAAACTGTACCGCACGACATCGTGAAGTATTGGGTTGGCAACTAAGTTCCCACCGTTTTTTTTAATTAAAAATTTTTTAAAGGTTTAATAAAAAATAACAACTAATTAATCAATAATGTATTCACCTTTGTTGTTTACAACTTCTTCCCAACGTTCAACAAGATTTTCAATACTTCGTTGGTAGAAATTGATTCAACCAAGGTCTCAATTCTGCATCAGTACTGAACGAAACTCCGCGCATAGTATTTGAAAGAGATCGAAAGAGGTGGAAATCCGTTGATGCCAAATCAGGAGAGTACGGCAGGTGTGGCAGCACTTCCCAGCCATGCGTTTGAATGGCTTCCTTGGTCATATTGGCGATATGAAGGCGGGAGTTGTCGTGCAGCAGAAGAACTCCATGCTGCCGATTAGGACTTTTCTCTTGAATAACCGTGTTGAGTCGTTCCATCTGTTGAACATAGAGTTCCGCGTTGACCGTTTGGTTCCGTTCAAGCAATTCGTAATAGATAATCCCTTCCCAGTCCCACCACACGCACAACATCGTTTTACCCGGATGAAGATCTTGTTTCACGCGCGGTGTCGCTTGTTTACCGGGGTGAAGCCATTCCTTACGCAACTTCATATTGATGTACAGGCACCATTTTTCGTCGCCAGTAACGATTCGGTCCATGAGTTGAGCGGTGACGAGCAAGCAAGCCAGCGGAGATTGTGGCTCGTTGATTTTTGTTGTTGTCACCTAAAGCATGCGGAACTCATGCTCCATACTTCTGAACCTTTCCCATCGAGTGAGGATGCTTCTCTATAGTAGTGTGGGAGAATTCCATTTTTTTCTGCCGGTTCCCTTGTCGTTTGACGAGAATTTTTGTGCAAAAGTTGTATTAATAGCGCTTCATCGAACTCAACCGGGGGGCAGAACGAGGTGCGTATTTGAGGTCAAAATTTCCATTTTTGAACTTTGCATACCAATCACGAGCGGTTCTTTCAGTTATGGCATCCTCTCCATACACAGCACAAATGTCGCGAGTAGCTTTTGCGGCCTTAGAACCTTGATTAAAAGCAAAAAGAAGGTGTCGAAAATGCTCGTTTTTCTTAACTTGACATTCCATCTTAATGATCTGAAAATAAACAAAAATTAACTAAAATTAACTAGAAAAAAAAATAGATTCCAAAATGACTCAAAAATAGAATTCTCGAAAAAAATAGATTCCAAAATTTAAAAAACGGCGGGAACTTAGTTGACAACCCAATATATTTGCCACCTAAATGTGGCTAAAATTTCTATCTATTGAAAAGAATAGGTGCAGGAAACAGGCAAGAGCTACTAAAAACTATCTAATTCCCTGACAAAATGGTAATGAAGAACTACAAACAACTACAGACTAATCAGTGCATTGTATTGGTCGACTTCAAAAGACCTTACGGCATGGATTTCTCCATTTGGATTAGGGAATCACTTAGCATGTTTGGCATAGGCGAAAACAGTATCAATATCCTCAGTGCTAGAGTAATACACTGGAAAACAAACTAGATTGTGAACACGAGATCACTGGGAAGTATTTTCCAGTGCGATTCTTTCTCCTCTTCGTTATTTGTTATTGTGCTATTACCTGTCCCAATGGCAGAAAAGTCAACATGAACTACAAACTGCAGAGAAATGTACATTTTCTAAACAATCTATTCTTTATGGATGACTCAAGATATTTGAAAAAACAAAGATCGATTCACTTGTTAACATGGTAAAGTGTAATGCAATAGCGTTGGAAAGGGATTTGGTGTATCAAAATGGCCTAGTTTAGCCATGCAAAGAGTTTTAAAAAAGGACCAGTTTTAGGAAGAAAGAAATTTAGAACTTGATAACATACTGAAACTCGATGATATCAAGCGAAAAGAAATAAAGAAAAGGGTAAAACCAATACATTTGGACAGATTTAATCTTGCATTGAAATTCAAACTTGATTCAAAGAATTTGATAGATAGAGTCAACACAGAGCGGTTGCTGCATGCGTTATAGTGCTAGAATATGGAATTGGACGAAAGATAAAAATAGATACATCACACAGAAAAACTAGAAAACAAAATCTTAATTATATATGGAGTGTTTCATCTGTAGCTTAATGTCAGCCTTTTTATACATGTAACGGAAGATTGGAGGGTAAGGACTTAAAAGTTTTTTTCTGATTGTGTGGAGTGAAAATAGAAGTCAATAAACCACTATCTTCAAAAGAGTGAAAAAGAACTGCTTGAAACATGTGGCAATAGAATAGAACTAGAACTTACTTCTGCTGAAATTAAATAAGATTAAGCATATCAAGGCAGGATATTTTGTGAAAGAAAGGAAGCACTAGAAGAAATGTAGTTACGTACACAGTTCTACGGAGACGCGAAGAATAAGAAAGCTCATGCTTCTGACTAATGTCTATTGCTTCGGAGTGGTGATTTAAAAGGGAAAGGTTCTTGATGGCTACCCAAGATCAAGCTCTAAACACTAATTCAAGGTGTAAGGGTATTTAGCCCACGGCTTCGAAGAACAATTGTAATCACTATGTAATCAGCGAAAAAAAAGATTGATTAGACGTGGTTGTGTGGTAAGAATCTTGCTTCCCAGCCAAACGGTTCCGGGTTCAGTCTACTGCATCGCACTTTGAGCAAGTGTCTTCTACTATAGCCTCGAATTGACCAAAGCCTTGTGAGTAGATTTGGTAGATGGAAACTGAAAGAAGCCCATCTAAATGAACCTAGTAAATCAAAAATTCTATGGAATTTTGAAACTAATATTGCGTCCATCACCAACCTTATGTCCTGCATTAACCATTAGCATTGTGCATCTGTCCCACGGAATTTCTTTTTCTTACACATTTTCTTGCGGTCATTAACTGGCAACCGTCCAAGAGGATCGTTGACGCTCTTGATTTCACAGGTCTTCAGAAGGCCTGAAATTTGTGTGGAGAAGACTAGTCGATTACATCGACCCCAGCATTTGATTGGTACTTATCTTATCGACTTCGAAAGGATGAAAGGCAAAGTCAACCTCAGCGAAATTTGAACTCAGAACACGAAGACAGACGAAATGCCGCTAAGCATTTCTCCCGGCGTGCTAACGATTCTGCCAGCTCGTCGCCTTCGTTATTATTAATAACTAATAATATTCATCGTTGGTTAGTAGTTTGGTTAAGCTACTTAGTATGAAATTACTCTCCCTGCCTCTCTCACTTCCTATTACAGTCATTATACCGCCTCCTATGCAATTACAATTCCTTTTCCTCCTCCTTCTACTGTTATTACAGCTACTAGCGAATCTACCTATCTACGATGGAGACATAAAACGAGGGAGGGAAGTCATAACAACAGTATGTATTGAGAAATGTGTAAATGTACTTGATAGATGACTGGGTGATATCACATTATTGTTGGTGATACAGCATTCTATTGCAGCTATATGACGTGTTTGCGACTAAGTGACATGTGATGACGATTCACTCCCGAAGTGAAATAGGTTCCCAACGTTTGTATCATGAATGGTTATGTGGACCACTCCTAACAAAAGTCAGAGCTTCCTTCGACCACTACATAAAAAGTATTTAGAAAAAAATGTTATTTAGATATACTTTTATTTTAGTTGTTTACACTATTTTACGCTTGTTTATTCTCTTATACATTCAAAGTTCACAAATTTCCTTCTTTAAATTATGAATCATATTCCTTTCGATAATATCAATATGATTACAAATCTTCTTTGTAGACGATATTTTCTGTTTGGTCGACACTAATTTTCAAATTACTGGAGTCTGTTGCTCTATTCATAGTGACGTATAACTGGCCGTGTATAAACATCGGAATGGGTAAAAATACACCTACACAATCTAAAGTCTGGCCCTGTGCCTTGTTTGCTGTGAATGCATAAAAAATCAAACTAGGACTTACCTCTCACTGTTCTATGTGAATAATGTCTGGATGTTCTGGTACCGTGGGTTATTTTGGTTGACAAAACTGAGATGTAAACAACAGCCGCTTCGATTAGCCTTTTCGAATCCTGTTCGGGACTGATACACTTCAATAACCACTAAATAATCACACACACTATATACTGACACATGCTTTTTCCATTTTATTTTCGCTATTAGCCGGTCTCGCGACCCACTTCGTATCTACGATGGGACTACGAACTATAACGATGAAAATCCAGAGTTACTCGTGGACGGTGAATTTTTAATAAAAATGCGAAGGTGGTTCATCAATTCAAAAATTGATATCCACGAAATAATCATACTTTCTGATTTTTTAATGCTAAAAACCTTCCTGACGACCGTCATTGTAATTCCGAAAAATATCGTAATCATTGGTCCAGCCGCCTGGCCGTGAAGAGGGAACAGACAAAGAGACGGACAGACAGACGGACATAACACCCATTATAGTAAGATAGCAAGTCTGTTTATCTACAATCGGAAATAAAGGGATGGTATTGCACATCTAAACCCTCTAAATTCACGAACTATACGGTGGGGAAATTCAGAGTTAATCCTCGTCGCCGGAATTTTAGCAAAAAAAAAATAAATAATCAATGGTGATTTATTATTACAAAACTCAATATCCACTAAATAATCATACTTTTTCACATTTTTTTCCCCGCTAAAAACCTTCCTGATTACCTCTTTCGTAATCCCAAAAAACATCGTGACCATTAGTCCAGCCGTTTGACCGTGAAGAGGAAACAGACGGACAGACGGACATAACGCCCATGATAGTAAGATTATTACTCCTCTATATTCTCCTTTTCTTTTTACTACTTCGACGAATTTCAACTATTTTCAAACGTTACTTTCGTGTAAAACTACTTCGCAGCCGATATATAAAGGTCTATACTTTCAACATTAACACATTACTGTTATAGGTTGGTAGTCCAGAGTCCATGCTGCGTTTGTTTCTTCGTCGGGGTCACCACTTTAGTAGAAAGTGGGTTATTGCAGCTCAGCGGGCTGCGTGTTCGAATCACGTCGGGGGTCACCAGTATAGGAAAGTGGGTTATCCATCATTAGATGTATACCTGACTTTTCTATATAAAATTATAGAATATAACGGAACGCTGAACTCCAGACTATCAACTTAAACAACATTTATTTAGGTGGTAAATATATATATCTTTAGCTCTTGTTTGTTCTTACAGCTTCTGTGTGTGTGAGCTTTGTTGTTGGGACGTTGTTATGTAGATGTAAGCGAGCTGTCGAGCGTAAGTCCGAAAGATGGAGAGTGACAACTAAACACGTCCATGCTCTATTGCTGGCCAGCAAGAAAGAGATAGAATAGAAGCGGGAACGCTTGGTTGTTTAATTCCACGCATGCGTGAGACTACGCATGCGCACGGCGTTACTACACTGTCATATCACAGACAATATTGGGAATATATTTCTTCCACTGTAGTTAAATATCAGGTAATTCTACATAGATACAATGATTATAATTTTAAGCATGTTAAATTCCCGCCACCTCGTGAAGCATTATAAGTATGTTGAATCCCCGCCATCTCGTGGAATTTGATAGGTGAAAAGTAAAAAACAAAGCAGACCAAAAGAAAAGTGTACAT
This sequence comes from Octopus bimaculoides, assembly GCF_046866305.1. NCBI lineage: Eukaryota > Metazoa > Mollusca > Cephalopoda > Octopoda > Octopodidae > Octopus > Octopus bimaculoides. The sequence continues at coordinate 60,365,503 of NC_142934.1, read as the reverse complement.
ACATGGAAACAAGCAAGACAACGAGTACAGACACCTGTCTAGGGAGGAACAAGAGAATATGACTTAGTAAAGAAAAGCAAGGAAGCAAAAGGTTCGGCAGTGAGAAGTGATGCCACATGTCAGTACAAAATCATGGAAGAGCTATCAGTCTCAGCAATAACAGTTCTAAAAAGACGAAAGTGTTGGTTTTTGGTGAGGCATGTAGCAACAACTCCGGCTGAAAAGCCAAACTTCAGAGATCGTTGATACATTCACGTCCTTGGGGAGCAACAGTTCTGAAGATAGGAACTCAGAGAGTAATGAGGAAAAGAAACTCGACGAAACTGCAGCATCCTTCAAATATCTGAACCACAATAGTCCAACTCATTCATCAATCTCAGCACTAAATTCTGCCTGTATGCATCCATCGTCATGTTGATGGCGACTTATGCCATTGGCTTGACGATGGATAAAAACACTCAGAGTTTCTCTTGACTGGAAGCCAGAGAGAGGGCTGTAGGAGGTGAGGCAGACTTTTCATGATCTGGTTGAGGATTATGGTGGACCTAATCTAGTCTTCTATAGGACTTGACCTAGAAGCAAGCCCACGACAGGGTATGCAAACGTGCTCAGTAGAGATCTCTCCTGGCCCTCTGATTCATGTGAAGCGGAAGTAACTCTGACTTAGATTACACTAACAGATGCGTACATATTTTTGCGTGTGTATATGTGTGCATGCGTATGTGTGTAAGCGTTTGGTAGTAGGACCAGTGGTGTAACTATATTTTGTGTCACCCGGGGTGGTCCCGGAGTTCGCTGTTCACCCGAAGCGGCACAATCCATCGCCTTTTACCTATATTAAAGAGTAGGATATGAACTCATGCTTCTACAATTCAAAATACTACAGGTATCTCGTTTGTTCTTTTAATAGACATTTACTTTACGCTGCCTCACATCTATCTATGAACAGAACAAGTGAGGGAGCAGAGCCAAGTTTACCTATAGGGCCTGAAAATCTAAGGGTCCTCCAGCCAAGGTGTATAATATTTTTGACACTCTCATAAGCATTTTGGGATGAGAGTCACACAAATGTGGGGTCTGTCTTTATCTAAGCCCAACAATGTGAGGGCGATATCTAATAGCAACAGCAGACAAATCTCTCTTGAATCACATCCTACGGTCTTGCAAAAGAATGCAACATTCAGAAAATAAATTCTTACCTAAAATAGCAGATACATCATGAAAAGCCCAATTAACTCCGGTATTCGTTTCGATATAGTATCTCTTATTGACGTACAGTGATAAATAACACTGTATAAATACATATATAGTAAAGTCTCTTTGTGTATTGTGTATATATATATATATATATATATATATATAGCTGGCAAAAATCGTCCAATAACAGTGGTGATGTTGCTAAATGTGCATTTCTGCTTCTTTGCACTTCGTCAGCAACAAGTATTCACTGATAACCACATACTAAGACAAAATCCGCTGTTACTCTTATAGAAAAAAGGATGAATAAAAATTCGTTATGTTGTATCTGCTACTAATATTACTAATATATTAGCACTACTATTTTTAATCAAATATTGCAGTTAATCATGTTTTTCATGATGTGTCTACTTTGATCACGCATGTTGCCATTTCAAACTAATTCTGCTTCGGTAGCACATAACGAATATTTCTACTTATTATTACTAAAGCAGGATATTCATGGATGCAAAGCCCTTGATTGTAGAACTGCTCGTTCAAAGTTGATAGTTGGCGTAGACGATTTAATCCTAATAAAAGATTTTGGCCAAATTTTAGGCTATTTCCAAAGTACGTCTTCAATGTCTCTGAAGTGTTAATCGTTGAAATAATCCATATAGTGATGAATGTTGGTTAATGGCAGAAAGAGTACAATCACAAATACAGTAAGTCGAAATGAGATTCCTCCGAAGTATCTCTGAATAACGTAATTCGACAAGATGTGTTGCTCGGAGATCAGAGAGCTTCCCCAGGTTGAGTCGCTACTTTTCTATATTGAAGGGGCCACAACTCCAGCACTGAGGACAGGTGATTAGATTGAGTCAGAAAAGAATCACAAGACAGATTCTTCGAGCCAAACCAAGGATAGACCAAGAACGAGATAGTTGGATAATATCTACAGTCTCAGCTTGTCACAATTGAGAATCCAGCAGGAAAGTGTAATGGCAGTTGCCTGTGACAGAGCCCTATGGAAGAGGTATCTAAAGATTCTTAACCACAACTACCTTCCCAGGAATAAGCGAGCAGAGAAGGATGGATAGATGGAAATATTCGCTCGTTTCTGATACAAGGGAGATAATTCGAGACATTCGCCAACATTGCTGACAGACAACCATAATTGCGACTATGGTCAAAGGAAAGTAAGTGATACGTGTGCGTGTCATCGCTAGATACTTAGAAATCTTTGAACCGGGGGTGATATAAACAACTGACGGGGACAGTAAAAGAGCAAAAAACTTTATCAACACCACTGGAGCAAAGATAGGTGTGAGTGGCAGGAGAAATGACAGCGAAATATTTCAGATGCTATCTGTTATTTAATATTAAATCATCTATAGAAGGCGGCGTGCTAGCAGAAACGTTAGCACGCCGGGCGAAATGCTTAGTGGTATTTCGTCTGCCGCTATGTTCTGAGTTCAAATTCTGCCGAGGCCGACTTTGACTTTCATCCTTTCAGGGTCGATCAAATAAGTACCAGTCACGCACTGGTGTCGATATAATTGACTTAATCCGTTTGTCTGTTCTTGTTTGTCCCCTGTGTGTGTAATCCCTTGTGGGCAGTAAAGAAATAAGAAACGTTAGTACACCGGGCGAAGTGCTTATCAGTATTTCGTCTGCCACTATGTGTTGAGTTCAAATTCCGCCGAGGTCGACTTTATCTTTCATCCTCCCGGGGTCGATAAATTAAGTGCCAGTTGTGTACTGGGGTCGATCTAATCGATTGGCCCTCTTCTCAAAAATTTCGGGCCTTGTGCCCAGAGTAGAAAAGAATATTAAGTCATCTCTATGGCGGCGAGCTGGCAGAAACGTTAGCATGCCAAGGTCAGCGATGTTTTTCATCTTTTTTTGGGGGGGGGGCGATAAACTACGTACCAGTTGAGTACTGTAGTCGATGTAATCGACTGGCACCCACATCCGAAATTTCTGGCCTTGTACCAAAATTTGAAACCAATATCTAAAACCAACATAAGGCGGCGAGCTGGCTGAATCGTTAGCATGCTGGGCAAAATGTTTGGGAGCATTTTGTTCGTCATTACGTACTGAGTTCGAATTCCGCTGAGGCCATCTTAGCCTTTCATCCTTTCGGAAACGACAAAATAAGTACCAATTGAGCACTGGGGTCGATGTAATTGACTTATCCCCTACACTGGAATTGTTGACCTGGTGCCAAAATTTGAAAGAAGTCTGAAGCCATCTCTGGTCATGTCGCGAATTAAAGCTAAAGTAACCGATTAATACTCGACGATAGCAACAAATGACACACCTGCACGAGTATGAATGGGTAAAATGTTTGTGTGTGTGCGTGTGTGTGTGTGTGTGTGTGTGTGTGTGCGTGTGCGTGCGTGCGTGCGTGTGAGAGTGCACATGTATGAGTGTATCTGAGCGGGTGTGGAGTGGTGTACACGTGTGTAAAATGTCGGAATATATACATATGTGGGTGCATCTAACTGTGCACGTGCGCATGTCTGCATGCGTGTGTGTGTGTGCGTGTGTGTGTGTATGTGTGTATGTGCGTGCGTACGATGATTGCCTCATCTTTCTCAAAATATGATATTATACACCTTCCCTAGAAGGCCCCCTCCACTCCCGCCCACTAGATTTCCAGGTCCTATAGCTAAATCCGGCAGTGCTCCGTCGTTAGGTAGATCCATAGATGCTTCCGTTGCGATTGGTAGATAAGAAACATATATATATATATATATATATATATATATATATATTTGATAGTCACTCCTGTCGATTTCGACTTTTTAGTGTTTGAAAGAAAGGATTTAAGATAAAAGAAGCTGCATCTATTTGCGATGGAAGCGTGAAATTAATTTGAGTCCTGGTATGGATTTTGCTATGAAACCACACAGGACAATGAAGATTTTGATTTTTCCTGTGATTTGACAAATGTGTCTGTTGATTGAAAAATATAATTCTTTTATTGTTGCTTCTACAATTGTTTAGATGCATCATGACACATTTTACGTCACTCAGATCAATCTAGGAAATAACTTTCTCCAGATATTAAATTAAGCTGTAGGGATTTAAGTGATTGTTTCAACTTAGCCTTATACCAAAGGATGGGTCTTCCTCTGTGTGTGTGTGTGTGTGTGTGTGTGTGTGTGTGTGTGTGTGTGTGTGTGTGTGTGTGTGTGTGTGTGTGTGTGTGTGTTGTAAGAAGCTTACTTCCCAGGAACATGGTTTTGATCTATGCAGAACCAAGTGATAAGAACTATTGCATTTTCAAATAAAAAAAAAGTAAAGGGTGAAAACAGACTAAACAAATTTTTCCACTTTTGCTACTGAATTATCTCCCTGGCATTATTGTTACTTCCCTTGCACCATTAAGCCGTTTAGCTTACACTTTCGTTTGTAAGCGAATTTATTTTTATTTTCTCAAATGGTGTTTCAGATACTCTTCTATGATAAGAAACTTAGTTTTAATTTCCAGTGAAAGAGTTTACAAAGAAAAATGAGAATTTCAGAATACGTTTCAGAAAGAATATCTGTTTGAAAAATGAAGATGTTAGAACAGAACACTCAATTTAAATATATTTTCATTCGAAGTGAAATGTAGAGGATTCGTTGGACACTGTGAGGTCTGTTGTTATTGCTTGGTCTAACTCATTGTAAAGTAAATACCACTATGTGTGATATCCAGACTACAGTGGAGAAGGCAAGCTACCGCATTTGGTTTAAAAGAAATGATGAGCACGGCTTGAAGAATATTGAGCAAAACCTAATAGTCATGTCAGTGAGTGGGGCCGGTGCGCAATGATGCCGTCGAGAAAAAGGCCCCGAAACGGCGCACATTCTCTCCTGATGACTCCTCAAACTTGCTAGTATTCAATATGCAGTACTTTCAACTGGTAGCACTTGTACCTGCAAGTCGTTTGCAAAAAAAATTATATAATGCAGCGGTTCTCAACCTTTTTTTTTTTATCTATGGATCCCTTTAATTACTATTTTATTTTGATGGACCCCATAGCTTCTCGATGTTTATAAACTAGTTTTACCGATACTTCTTTCAAAATTCCTACTTTGTTTTTCAAACATTAACTTGTGTAGTTTGAGCTACGTAAGAAACCCGTTTCTTCAAATAAATTGCATCTAAAACCAAATTTTTTCATGAGACCTTACAATACTATTGTGCGACCCCCAATTCACTATTTTATTTGCATGGACCTCAAAAAATCTTATATGAACCCCCAGAGGTAATATGGACCCTTCTTAAGAACCACTGATATAATGAATAGTATATTTTGTTGTATCACCACTTTACTTTTATCAGTTGCATCTAATTTCTCTTATCCTATTATTGCTCTTGGTAAAGACATGAACGTGAAAACACCAAATTTCTCCTCGCTTAAGTTTCTTTCAGATTTTGGTGAAAGTCAAATAATTTTATTACGACTAAAACAGAGATTAAGCTATATCCCGGGTGGAGTTGTTATCATACAAGAAATGAAACACACGCACTGGTTTAATTTCACATCTTTATTATTTGGTATTTGGTGTAATGCCCCTCCCGAGATACAACTAAATTTTTTTCAACACAAGAGTTCATATCAAAAATCTTGTAAATCAAATACAAAACAGATTAAACAATATCAAAACTTAGATAAGAGTAGACGGACATTTACAGCAAATTCTTTCCTTTTGATTGTCTACTGTTGAATCTGTTATCTATCTTGCCCCATCTCTTTACATTCACAATTCGTTTCTGACAGTGGATTTCAAGAGTATAATATACAATACTCTTGATTGAGGTTGTCTGTATACTTCCAAAGACTTTTTCTTTTTTTTTTAGTTAGAATTTATCAAGCTTAAAATAATGTTTAGGATTAGAATCAGGGATTTAGTATCAAGGTTCAATGTTTAGAGATAGCCGTTTGAATTCTGATTGGGATTTGGAAGAAAATCTAGAGTCTAGCCTTCGGGTTAAGGTTTAAAAAATATGCATGCAAATAGTTCGTTTTGTTTTGAAGTGTGTTGTTTTGTGTAAAGTAAAGCTATTTTGTGTTGAGGTTGTTGAAATTTGTTACTGAGACTTATTTTTTTCAGTTGGTCTCAAAAAGTTCTTTTTTTTTCCGATGCTCAAATGTGGCATCTAATATTGAAACAAAAGTATACATTTTAGTTGAGGGAATAATCAATCAATTGTCTTTTTCTATTTGCATGGCATTTAATCAACAGACCACAAAACGATGAAGGCAAACCGACTTGAGTCGGAAAATTAGCGTTAAATAAATTTTCTCGGTATTTCACTTTCCTTGCTGTTTCTGAGTTCGCCACTTTTAGTTCACATATAACAATTAGCAATAAGTGCTTACACTGAGCCGGCAAGCTGGCAGAATCGTCAGCACGCCAGGTAAAATGCATAGTGGCATTTCGTCCGTCTTTACATTCAGAGTTCAAATACCTCCGAAGTCGATTTTGCCTTTCATCTTTTCTAGGGTCAATAAAATAAGTACTGATTACTGAAGTTGATGTAATCGATTTGCACCCTCCTCCGAACTTTCTAGCCTTGTGCCAAAATTTGAACCCAATAAGTGCTTACACTACTGAACGTAAGCTATAAGCTATTTTATTTCATTTACACAATACACACAAAAGTGTATACTTTACTTAATCTCATATAACCACATTTCGGCGAAGATAAAGAATACGTTCACCCAGTGGTTAGGGTTTGTGTTACGCCGAAAACTAGTGGTGTACGTATTCTTTACCTCCGCCCACATTTCTTCTTGTTTTATCATCTCATTTATTTCATATCTTCAATGCTTCAAGAGATACCAACAATTGAAATTCTGTATCATATTATATTAACTCAATGGTAACATTTAAATATTTCACAAACCAGTATCGTAAATTCATATTTTTAAAAATATTTCCGACTTTTGAAAATTTTCGTTCCAGTCTTTTTAAACAGAGAAATATTCCGTTATGACGTCATATAACTAGTATTCTTCCTTAAAAAAAAAAAAAAAAAAAAAAACTTCTGATACATCATTTGAATAGTGTAATATGGTTTACTGAAAGAGAAAGATTTTGGAACTTTACTGTTTTGAAATGTTTCTATTATGACGTAATAATCGTCATATTGTGTAAACAAAAATTCTACTTTCTTCATTTTTATTTCATATCTTCAATGTCTCAAGAAATACCAACAATTGAAATTGTGCATCGTATTATATTAGCTCCATGGCTACATTTAAATGTTTCACCAACCGGTATCATAGATAGATATCGGGGTCAGTCTACAATAATTTGTTGAAAGTACTGTGGATAAATCACTATAACTAATTCTTTTTTTTTAAATCAGCTACGGTCGCAGGTGTGGTTGTGTAGTAAGAAGTTTGCTTCCCAACCATATTGTTCCAGGTTCAGTCCCACTGTGTGGCACCTTCGGCAAATATCTACTATAACCTAGATCTGACTAAAGTCTTTTGAATGGATTTGGTAGGCAGAAACTGAAAGAAGTCGCGCGTGTGTGTGATGTGGTGTATGGTGTTGGTCTGTTGAAGTCCCCATATCTTAGGGGTTCGGCATGAGATACCTAAGTACCACGCTTCAAAAATTAAGTACTGGGATCGATTCGTTCGACTAAAATACTTCAAGGTGGTGCCCCAGCATGGCCGCAATCTAATGACTGAAACAAATAGAAGACAAAAGATAAGAGATAAAGATTATGAATAACAAAGACCATTGAAGCGCCCAGCGTACAAGAAAGTTCTTAAGATTTTTACCAGGTGAATTCCTAGTCGAGAATTTTGGAAACTCGCAAAATCATTGCTTCGCCTATGTTTTATCATAACAAATGTTGAAATTAAAGAAAATATTTCAACAAAACATTACTTGACTTCAAATAAATCATCCTTAAATTGAGGCAAACACAGACAACCTACATGCATATACCAAACATAGAAATTCACACAAACTTTTACATACATACATACCTTAAAAAGAGAAAAGCGGTAAAGAAAAGAATATAAATATTTTAAAGTATATCTTAAAAGATTCGTAAGCAAATTTGTTTCGATGTTGGCCGCTTTTATATGTCTTTGAGTCTAAAATGTCTATTATACTTCCATAATCGCTGACATCACAATAGCGTTTGAACATTCATCATTGGCAGGACCTTGGTCGGTCGAAATCACGTGGTCTGGTGGTCTAGGTGGTGGATGAGGCGGGAAGTTTTATCTTCCCACTAGCGATATAAACAAGAGTGTATTTTGCACCAAAAACCAAAATGAGAGTTTCTTTCATGGTAACTACCACACTATAGTTTGATTTAACAGAACATCCGCGTTTAAGTAAGGATAAATATTACCTCTCGGTGTTAATACCGCTTCCGTTGCTAATATATATATTTTAACAAGCTCACTGGCTAATCGCGACACCAGTACCCGTTCTGTATTCTCGATCGGATTAATTTACAGTATAGTTAAAATATTCAATTACGTTTTATAATAGTGAATTCAAATTCTACCGAAGAGCCAATTTAGCTCTTAAGTCTTCCAGTTTGACCATACTACCCTTGTCAATTTTAGCAGCATAAAAACATTCAAACTCACCAAAAATCCAGAAAATACCACCGCACTACGTTCCCTCTAAACATTAATGTCACTCAGTTAAAACCCTCACAATCGCTCCAAATGCTGTGTCTCATTATCACAGACGATTTATCCTGACAAAAGCAGATCTTTAGCATAGCAAGACCTGCATCCCAAAGACTAGTCCTTCTCTTTTGGATCAGGAGATAGTCTAGTCCCTAATATCCGATGACACTATAGGACTCAAGTGAGGTCCTCAATAGATTACTGCTCACACATCTGGGAAGATGTAGCTAAAACGCTACACATAATGACATCTTGGATCGCATGCAGAGAAGGGTCACTCGACTGACTAAGTCTCCATCACTAACAGAAACACTCTAACCTCTCTATTCCACTGATATGCTGTTTCTTTCTTAGATTTTTTTCTGTCACTACTATAATGGCCAGTCCTCTTCGGATCGGTACTTATACCCCTCAAACACCTCACTCCCAATTGTCTCTCCACATCTTGACACCCTCCATGCATTCACCCACTCTTTCTGTACACTAACCAATATACCTGTTCTTCATACTCAGAACGTCAGCTCCATGGAATCTCCTCGCCGCTCTTGTATTCCTTGTTGACCTTATTAGCGAGGCGCAAAGAAGCCAGCGCCATTTTGAAACATCGAGATCTCACCTGCAACCATTGACTCGCGAGACAAAAACGAGATCTTACCTGCAACCATTATTTAAGGAAAAGGCAACATTTTCCCTCTCATTCTTCTCACGCTGACACCGAACAAGACTTCGAAGCCAGGAACTCACAGTGGACTTTTGTCCCTCTGTGATACCACATGCATTGTCTCCAGAGGTTATTGAACCTCACGTGTATGGGAAAGAAGGCTAACTACGCACTGCTGTGAAGCTGGTTACTGAAAGCAAACGCCTTGTACGAAGCACCTGTGAATAAACGGTTATTGAATTTACTCCACCTGAGAACTTCATTCTTCGTATTTCCAGCTCCTTGAATCAACAGAATAATTATAATGGAAGAAGCTACCCCAAAAGTATCATAAAAACTTTCCTTCCCTTAACCTGTAATAGTTTAAGCGGAACATAAATGGCAACAATCTCATAAGTATCAGAGAGCCTGAAAGAGTAATAGGCTATTCTTCATTCCTCCAGACTCAACAAATTCAAATATGACAAGGAACACCGCTGAATATTTCATCTTCATATAGTGCGTGTGTATAGGAATGGGATTTTCATTTAGATATGATGTATTGTAACTACGACCATGTTCTATCATTAGCTATTTTATTAGAGCTGCTTTATATTTCCGTACGAGCCCCGAGTCATTAGAACATCGGACAGGTTGTCTTACAGTATTCATTCCGGTTCTTTGCCCACTGACGTTAAATACCGCTACGGTCAACTTTGCCTTGCATCCTTTCGAGGTCGATAAATGAAGTGTCTTCTCCCACTTACACAAACACAAATACACACATATTCACTCTTCCTCCTTCCATCCTCTCTCTCTCTCTCTCACTCTCTCATGCACAACACACACACACACACCTTCTCTCTTTCTCTCTCACTCACTCACTCACTCCGCTCTACTTCTACAGTAGTCCACCTTCCCCTCGATCAGGTAATCTGGACTTTTGTTGTGGAAGAAGACCTTAGGTTGGGTCCGACTGAGGAAATACTTAGTATCAGTTGGTCTTGCAGGCGGATAAAATTTAGACCTCTGCTAAGGAGGGCCCGTTCACCGTCCATGAAAAGTAGATCTCTGGGGGTGGTATAAACCACTGATGTAATTGGTGGGGGAGAAGTGGTACGCTAGCATGGGTAGACATTTTTTTTTTTTACTGAGAAACAAAATAGTCGTAAAGTTTGCTATCGAGGTGCCATATCTGAAGATATATTGAAATAAAGTTGCGTTGAAGAGCAAAGAGCAGAAAAAAAGAGGGTGGTAGTCAGTGAGCTCCTGTGTCAGATGGTCGCGTTTGATGCATTAGAAGCGGATGCTGACTTGCATAAGTCATTTTGAAGAAAAAGCGATGATGTTAAGAACGTTGTGAGGATGCTATTCATGTTGAATGATACGACGTTAGAGATGGATGCAAATTCAGTTTGAAACTACGTGGAATGATACTGAGGTGAAGACACATCCAAGAAAGTTTAAATAACTCACAAAAGCGTGGGTTTATTCGTTTATTTATTTAAATTATAGCTAAGTATCATAAGGCGATCTGGTAACAACTAGGAGAGGAGAACAAAGATAGAAGATTCCTTTCGTTGGTGTGGTACAAATTTCAGTTGGAAATACTGATAAAAGATGGTTCGCAGAATTGAGAAGGTATATACGATCAAACAGAGTCCAGAAAGATAAGGGTTGATCTGCGTCGGCAAGACTTGTAATTTTTTTAGTAAAGTCGACAAAACGAGAACAGTTTTGGATCTTGATGTGAGAGCAGTTTCATTCCACTTTACAACTTCAATATTTTGAACAGAATCATAACCGGGATCCTTGATGATATGTTTCTCGTCTTACCAACATTTTAAACAGAATTGTAACAGGAATTTTTGATGTTATGCTTCAGGTTTTTCTAACCTTTTATCTTCATTTTTATGAGCATTTGAATCTATACAATGTATTGATAATTATTAATGTCCTACCAGTTTTCCGTATCTAATTTTAGCGATGGTAATAGATATTTCTGTGCGGTCAGCAGCAGCAATTTGCTTTGGAATTTGCTTATTGATATCCATCCTGATTTTATTTAATAGAAGACGTAGCATTATCAAACCTTAAGCCGCATTTCATGCTACCACAACCACTACACCATTACTATTGTAGCAACGCAAGTCATAATAAATCTTTATCGGTGGTAATATGACGTAATGGTCATGTTGCCCGAATAGGTATAATTGCTAGTTTCCCATTGGTTAAAATTACTGCCCATATTTGAATTCTAAACTTTCGTCAAAGAGAAATTCAGGTATGAGCTGTTATAAAAACTCCGATTTCTGGGAGATTAATCAGTGTTCGTTAGCTGTCACTCGATTCCACGACACTCACTTGCAGTGTTCGTTGGTTGTCACTCGTTTCCCCGACACTCACTTTCTTGAAATTTTGGTTATTGTAATGCCATGTCTGTTACTTGATTCAACAAGACTATTTTGAATTGTTGTTTAAAACTCTAGTAGCTTAGTATGGAAGAATTAGTTATAAATTTTATGTCGTAGTTCTCTTACGATAGTTTTCTTTTGGCTTATAATAATGTACTATAAATATTAAATGTACGTAAATAAACTAATTTAGTAAATAATTTCTTTTTCTTCATTTTCTTCAACCTGTTAATGAAATTTATTTCTGCAACTATGAAACTGCTATTATAGTGGCGAAAAGTGAGCTTTATTTATCTTCGACATACATGCACGTTCAGTGTCTTGCTGTGTATAATTCATCACGGCGTTTATGCAGCCTGAGTTAAGATTTATGTATAGTGATAATACTTTTAATTAAGTTATAAGTGACGGGTTTATCACTATAGATTCCAACTCAATAAACATCTATATTTATGATCTTTTCCAAGTTCGAACGCGTTATAAATTGATGACAAAGCCGCATTTCATGCTACCACAACCACTACACCATTACTATTGTAGCAACGCAAGTCATAATAAATCTTTATCGGTGGTAATATGACGTAATGGTCATGTTGCCCGAATAGGTATAATTGCTAGTTTCCCATTGGTTAAAATTACTGCCCATATTTGAATTCTAAACTTTCGTCAAAGAGAAATTCAGGTATGAGCTGTTATAAAAACTCCGATTTCTGGGAGATTAATCAGTGTTCGTTAGCTGTCACTCGATTCCACGACACTCACTTGCAGTGTTCGTTGGTTGTCACTCGTTTCCCCGACACTCACTTTCTTGAAATTTTGGTTATTGTAATGCCATGTCTGTTACTTGATTCAACAAGACTATTTTGAATTGTTGTTTAAAACTCTAGTAGCTTAGTATGGAAGAATTAGTTATAAATTTTATGTCGTAGTTCTCTTACGATAGTTTTCTTTTGGCTTATAATAATGTACTATAAATATTAAATGTACGTAAATAAACTAATTTAGTAAATAATTTCTTTTTCTTCATTTTCTTCAACCTGTTAATGAAATTTATTTCTGCAATTATGAAACTGCTATTATAGTGGCGAAAAGTGAGCTTTATTTATCTTCGACATACATGCACGTTCAGTGTCTTGCTGTGTATAATTCATCACGGCGTTTATGCAGCCTGAGTTAAGATTTATGTATAGTGATAATACTTTTAATTAAGTTATAAGTGACGGGTTTATCACTATAGATTCCAACTCAATAAACATCTATATTTATGATCTTTTCCAAGTTCGAACGCGTTATAAATTGATGACAAAGTAAAAGTCGGGAAACTTCTCAACTACAGATTAGACGCGACGCAATCTGTGGACAACACTGTAGTGACGTCATATAGGCGCCATTGCTGAATCCTTAACCACGCATGCGTGGGTTTCAACATCGAAGCGTTCCCGCTATTAGACTGTCTCTTTACCAAGCCAGACAGCGACCAAGCAAGACGTCTAAGCCGGCTCTCCCATTTGAGTGTGGTTGAACCAAGTTGTCTCTACAACGACACCAGCTCGAGGAACCGTATATCTACATTTCAGGCTACTCTAAAACCGGACGATTGGTAGCTGTTTTATTTTCCACCGCACAATAAATATTTGTTGTTGTTGATCAGTTTGGAGTTTCTGCGTTCAGTTCTCTTCCAATTTAATATAGGAAAGTTAGGTGTATATCTAAAGATATATAACCCACTCTCCTAAAACTTCATAAAAAGTCGTGTATTCTTCATATTTGACTCTATCTCCAAACAAAGATTCTTAGTTGATACAGGAGCAGCTTGTTCCATTTGGCATACTAAACTTTTAAAAGAGAAACCCAAGCCTGCTTATTTAACACAGTTAATCAGTTTGATGTCCATTTGGACAAATTAGTTTAACTCTAGATTTGCCTTTAAGAAGAGAATATAAGTGGATTTTTCATCGTAGCAGATTTGCCTTATCCTATTTTGGGGACAGATTTCCTTTCACATAACAATTTACTGGTAGATGTAAAGAAACAAAAATTAATAGACACGGTTACTTCATTGAACATTCAAGGCGTGAGATGCAGGAACGCGACAATTAGTCCGTTATATTTTATGGCGTCCTCCGAAAATAGTTATCACAGGATTTTGAAGAATTACCATGAATTTACAAAACTATTAGCTCCAAACACCAAATGTGTTCATTCAGTCATTCATCACATTGTAACCCATGGACTACCAAGTTTTTCCAAATCCTGAAGATTATCTCCAGAGAAATTACAGATTGCTAAGGTTGAATTTCGTCACATGTTAGACCTCGGAATAATTCGTCCTTCTAGCAGTAACTGATCTACAACTTTAGTTTTGGTAAAGAAAAATCTCACAGACTGGCGTCCATGCGGAAATTTTAGACAGCTTAATGCAAAAATACAAGAGGACAAATATCCAATTCCCCATATCCATGACTTTGCAGCTTCGTTAAGTGGTTGTAATATCTTTTCGAAGATAGATTTAGTTAGAGCATACAATCAAATTCTTGTTGAAGAGAGTGATATACCAAAAACAGTAATTACAACTCCATTTGGGTTGTATGAATTCCTTCGTATGTTTTCGGATTGAGGAACGCAGCAAATACTTTCCAGAGATTCATCGACAAAGTAACAAGAGATTTACTTTTTGTATTTGCTTATATATACGATAGTGGAGGCGCAATGGCCCAGTGGTTAGGGCAGCGGACTTGCGGTCATAGGATCGCGGTTTCGATTCCCAGACCGGGCGTTGTGAGTGTTTATTGAGCGAAAACACCTAAAAGCTCCACGAGGCTCCGGCAGGGGATGGTGGCGAACCCTGCTGTACTCTTTCACCACAACTTTCTCGCACTCTTACTTCCTGTTTCTGTTGTGCCTGTAATTCAAAGGGTCAGCCTTGTCACACTGTGTCACGCTGAATATCCCCGAGAACTACGTTAAGGATACACGTGTCTGTGGAGTGCTCAGCCACTTGCACGTTAATTTCATGAGCAGGCTGTTCCGTTGATCGGATCAATTAGAACCCTCGACGTCGTAAGCGACGGAGTGCCAACAACACAATATAGACGATATTCTCATTGCTAGTCCGTCAGAAAAAAAGCTCATGAAAATCACTTGAAACAAATTTTCGAAAGACTGACTAAATATGGTATAGTGATAAATCCATCAAAGTGTGTTTTCGGTGAATGCACCATATCTTTTTTAGGTCATCTCACTGCTAAAGATGGAATTCGCTCACTGCCAGACAAAATTGAGGCTATTATCAAATTTCCAGTACTAAATTCTTTATGAAAGCTTCGAGAATGTTTAGGAATCATTAATTTTTACAGACGTTTCATTCCATATTGCATAGAAAGTCTATTTCCTTTAACTGAATTATTAAAGAATAGGAAAAGAAAAATGAAGCTATAACTTTAAAAGATGAAGAATTACAGGCTTTTCAAAGCATAAAAGAAAAACTATGCGAAGCAACACTCTTGAACCATCCAGTTCCTGAAGCAAAATTATCGTTGGTAGTTGATGCTTCCGATGTTGGAATCGGTGGAGTTTTACAACAGTTTCATTGTGGTTCTTGGCAACCATTATCCTTCTTTTCAAAAAGACTCAAGGCACCAGAAACGAAATGCAGCGTTTTCGACAGAGAATCGTTGGCAGCTTACTTGTCAATTAAGTACTTCAGACATCTTCGTGAAGGTAGGTCATTTACATTATTTACTGACCACAAACCATTAACATATGCACTAAAAAATTCTTCTGAAAAATATTCTCCCAGAGAAATTAGACACCTTGAATATATTTCACCATATACTGTGAATATATGGTAAATCAAGGGTGTTGAAAATTCTGCAGCTGATGCACTTTCTCGAATGAATGTTGATGCATTACGTTCATTAAGTACTATCAATTTAGAAGAAATGTCTAATGATCAAACTACTGATAAATAATTTTCTTTATTTAAAGATTCCAGTTCTACTTCTTTGAAATTTAAATTATTGCCGATTCATTCTTGTAAATCACATATTTGATGAGATATTTCTACAGGATTTTCTAGACCATTTGTGCCTGAAAAGCATAGAAAACATTTATCTCATCCTGGTATTGGAGCTTCATTAAAATTAATATCAGTTAGATAATTCACCGTTTATAAAACTACCACTAAACCTTTCTTATCCTTTCACTTCCCTCTCACCTCATCTCTCCCTCCACAACACTGTCGCCTTTACCCGCTTTCTCCTCCTCGTTCCATTCCTCTCTCACAGTTTCCCTTCCTGTTCACGTGATCCTGCGTTGCTTATCAGTTGCGGCCAGTTTTTTTTTTCTAACTTAGAAGATGTAAAACTCTGCTGTCTCTAATTTCACTGTTGTCAACTTTTCCCTAATTAGGGACAATGTCCGAAACGCTGGATTTTTCATTACCCACGGCAAGATCACTGTACATTTTTTCTCGATTTTACTAAAAAAAAAAGATGCAAGTGTTATTGACGCCGACCAACATCAGCCTCTTTGGAATCTGTTTAATAGTGTACACACACACGGACGGGTGGGCAGGTAGAGGGAGAGAAATTGGTTAATTTGATTGATTGATTGATTATATAGGTACTATATTGTATGACTTCGTGCATTAGTGAGTGTTCGTGTATGTCTATGTGCGTACACGCGTGCATGTTTGTTAGTAAAGGGAAAACTCTTACGTGAACGGGCGCATGGCGTGCATTTTTATTAGTAATGGAAAAACTCATACTCGCAATTTACTTATTGAATTTTTATTCGATGTTTCGTGACTGTAGACTTACTGATGTGTGTTTGCTGGTTATAGACTACGTCGATCTCTGGCTTTAGGTGTTGCTAATGAAACAAAAACAATCCGAGGAAAATACAAAAATAGATTTGGCTGACCCGAAGAAACGAGGTAACCTTGTTGACCGTCTAACATATTAGTGAACAGTTTAATTCCCCTCTTGAATTTGATATGCAATATACAGTCTACGCAATTCGATTGCTTGCGTCTGTTGAAACACTGAAAATATCAGTGAGATCAAGAGGTGAATATAAGAAAATATTTCTCTTGACTTTTGTTACGTTATAATAGAGACGACATTCCACATCTTTCCTTTTAAAATAACTGTTTTCTCAATTTAAATTTAAATTCGATCAGTAATCTTAGAGAAGGCTTATATGACGTCATATGGGAATTTTTTTTTTCTGTTTGAAAAGAAAAACTGGAACTTCTTTTTTAATATTGATGACTGTGTTGTTGTTTTTTTCTTTTTCTTTTTCTCTTTTTTGATAATTCGCAAATCCTGAAATTTTATAAGACATCAGGAAAGCAGGAGTCGGTGTGTGAAATGAAATAACGTCTATACTGTTTTGTGGTTATTGTTAATGTAAATGAAATAAACAGCAAATAAGTTATGAAAATAGGTTTTAGAAATTTGGGGTGTCTCTACGTAGGAATGGCTGTGTGGTAAGTAAGTAGCTTGCTTACGAACCACATGGTTCCGGTTTCAGTCCCACTGCGTGGCAACTTGGGCATGTGTCTCCTACTATAGCCTCAAGCCGACCAAAGCCTTGTGAGTAGATTTGGTAGACGGAAACTCAAAGAATACCCGTCGAATATATATGTGTGTGTGTGCACCGCCAAACATCGTTTGACAACCGATGCTGGTGTGTTTACGTCTCCCGTAACTTAGCGGTTCGGCAAAAGTGACCGATAGAATAAGTACTTGGCTTACAAAGAATAAGTCCTGGGGTCGATTTACTCGATTAAAAGGCGGTGCTCCAGCATGGCCACAGTCAAAATGACTGAAACAAAAGAGTACTGCCAACAAAAAATTTTCCTCTCTGAGTGAATGATAGATTGCTAGTGTACAAAATGTGATACTGTGAGCTGTTCAGACATGGGTCTTACAAGTAGATTTGTGAAGGTTAGAAAGAAATAAAGCAAACATACGCCGTTGACTGTGTTAACGGTAATGTGCATGAACGGCGGAATACAAATGAGCTCAGAGAAAAAGAAAAAACATTAAAAAGATATGAGGCCTAAAATGTAGTGCGTGGGAGAGAAAACTTTACTGACACTTGCGTGGGAGAGAAAACTTTACTGACACTTGCGTGTGAGGATAACAGCTATATAAAGAAATGCCAAGCACTTAAATTGGGTGGAACCTGTAACAGAGAAAACCTTAGGAGAAGTGGGATGAAGTGGTGAAGACTGATCTCAAAGTGCTGAGCTTCACGAAAGAGATGGGAAAGAACTGCCGCAATTGACGACATGCAGTGCAGGAGAAAGACCCGCCTATCAGTACAAGCATGATAAAACGAACGTTAAAATAGATGCTGATAGAGTCTGGCAGAGCTGGGCGTAAGTCCGTTAATCCATTAATCGTTATTTAACGAAGTTAACATTTTCGTTAACGATCTAAGTTAACTTTGAAAACCATTATCGGACTAATTAACTTCGTTACATTTAGATTCCATTAATCCCCAAATTTCATAAAAACCAATAAATGTTTAAAAGTTTCTATTGTTTTCAGATTGTCTTAGCAAATTTAATATTGTACGCGTCATTCTTTCAACCCTGATATAACCCACTTATTATTATAAATAACTTGTAGGACCTGGTTTGGCCCTACCTGGATTTGAAACCAAATCCACCCGCTTATTGCTTTCAAAGACAGCGGGAAATTTCTTTGCCCTGTCAAGAGAGAACAAAGATTGATGTGTTTCCAGTTGATCCGTGACTTCGCTGAGGTGGATGTCAATAGAGAAAATATTGACTTCCATAAAGGGGAAAAAATAAATGGAAGGAAAAAAGTTGGAAAATATTTCGGTGTGAACTCAAGTAGCTGTTACGTGGTAGCAGGTGATGCTAGAAACATCAGCCAAATCTTTTACTTTTCTAGAAAAAGGAGCTGTTTACGCGTGATTTTGATGTCACATTCGTTGAAAGTATGCAAAATAACCTGGAAAAGAAAAAAAGACCCGCCAAACAAAACTCCCTTGGTGGGAAACTTCGAGGTCCCCACCACCCCTCCCACCTTTCTTTTCCAGAAAAAAAGTGGCTTGCAGCGGGTTCGGAGGTCAGATATACAATGAATGCACCCGAAAAAAACTGTGGAAAAAAATTATTCCACACCGAGGTACGAAGTATTTACCGAAAGAATAAAAGCTTGTACCGATTAGGCCTGTATTTTAATTAATTCAAATTAATATATTTCATCTTGAAAAGTGGCAATATTTTTGTCGGTTGCCATCTGGGATAATTTTAGTAACAAATCAAACAGGTAAGATGCACTAAGAATTTCAATTTTAGTATTTATCCATAATGTTATTGCTTTTACACCTGTATATTAAATTTACCTGCCCATAAAAGTTAAATTTACTCACCACGATCAACTAAAATTACATAACTATAAACCAAAATTTCAAATCTGTATGTAAAAAATTTACAAAGTTACAAGCAAATATTGTGGACACCAAGCATTAAATTTGACAGATTAATATGAAGACTAACGATGTGTTTTTAGGCGTTTTTTTTTCTCTTACATACACACATAACACGGGCTCGCTCGGTTGGGACTAGACTTGTGTTACTTTGACATCATTATTCCATAAAATTTGTTTACAGGGAGAAAAATATTGAAAAATATCAACGGATGTGTGAGTGAGAAAGAAACGTGGAGGGAGGTTTGGGGGTGTGCTAGAAAAAGCATCCAGATCTCCCTTAAATCACACATTTTCTTCTGAAATTATTAGCAATTTTTTTTAAAACCGAAACTGTTTCTCACGAGTTTTAAGTGCGTAGTGAAAAAGAAAATGGCCAAAATCGTTTCGGGCTGGGGTGGTGAAGGGGTGGCGGGAGTGAAATAAAAATTTCAAATTTTTTTCCTATTTTTACATGAAAAGATGCCCCCCCCCCCCGTCATTCTGAAGACTTTGGTGAAAAACATTGTCAAAAAATCCCCGTCAAAACGGAGAAATTCCAACTTATGAGAGCCGTCTGATCCGAAATTCTCTTTTCCAGAAACCTCTTCCGCGCCTTTCCAAAAATTTTGCCAACAAATTTCTTTGTAATTGTAATCTACACCGTTTGAAAGGTATTTGTATAAAATTTCTCGGAAAAAAATACTTATTTTCCAGAAAGTTACGAGGGGGAAATGTCGGGTTCTGTGAATTTTCCGAAACTCCCCTCCCCAACTCCTCAGAAAAATTTTTCCAATAAATCTTTACATACAGGATATAAGCGATTATTTGGTGAACGTTTTTCTGGAAGTTATGAGGCAACAAAGTCGGTGGGGTATTAAACTGTAGTTATGCCTTTTTTCACTAGAAAGTTAACTTCCGTTACATTTTCAAAGAATTAACGGATTAACTATTAACTTCTTGGTTAACAGATTAACGATTAACAAAGTTAACTTTTCGATTAACGGTGCCCACCTCTGGGGTCTGGGATATATATATTTTACATTTGGGTCTTTCACCTAGGATGTTCTGGTTAACCTTTACCAACAGCCCTTCAATACCTTCTAATCTATCACTCACCTCCTATTCACTGTATTACACCGCCCAAGTAACGAGGGTTGGTATGGTAAAGCCACACCTCGTTACACAGTACTACCCTACTTCTCTCTCCCATCACGATGCCTGAATAGCAAAGAATTGTGTTTCATTTATACCTGATACACCCTACCATCATCCTTCTATACTGCTTGCCATCCCTCTTTTTCTCTCCAAAGCCACTGGTGAATATTTATCACTGTCTCTTGCCCTCATCCATCTCTATGACTTTCTCCTTCTCCCCTTTGTCAGCAAGCATAAGCTGTCGTTGTCTCTCTCCCATTACATCTTGTCCATACTGTCTTTCTTCCAGTTTCATTAGTGATGTTGCCATGATAAAGATGTAATCAATGCTCTGTAAATGATTGGACAAGAAAACATTTAGGGAAGAGAGGATCCTTATATCTTACTGGAAGAAATGACAAATCATAGTGAAATCATAGTCATGGTCAATGCCGGTGTCACATAACTGGCACATAAAAAGCACCTTTCAAGCATTGGACCTCACAGAGGCAATGTGGCAGATGCCAGTGTTGCATAACTAGCGCCCATGCCAGTGGCACACAAAATGCACCTTTCGAGCGTTGAGCCTCACAGAGGCAATGATGAATGACCAAGACCTTTGGCAATATGCCATGCTTGAGAAGAAGACCCATCAGGCCAAGTGAAATCATAGTCATAGCAGATACTGGTGTCACACAACTGGCACCCATGCCAGTGGAACGTAATAGAACCCAATACATTCTCAGAGTGGTTAGCATTAAGAAGAGCATCCAGTCGTAGAAACCATGCCAAATCAGACTTGAGTCTGGTGCAGCCCTTCAGCTTACCAGCCCTGGTCAAACCATCCAACCCATGCCAGCATGGACAACATATGTTAAATGATGATGATGATGATGATAATTTCCCATTAATTTTGACAATAACTATAGATTAGTTGTTAGATTAACTGAACTGCAACTTGTTAAATTATTGAGTATGCACAAACACACATACCCTTAACAGAACCCTCGGGCAGATTCAATGTGACAGTGTGCAACATGGTTAGCTCTTTGAATCATAAATATAGTTCTCTTGACAAGCTTCCATAGTTTCTATCTCCCCAGTTTAGCTCCCAAAACTTGAATTGATTTGAAGGTATCGTAAAAGACACTTGCCCAAGATGACACACAGTGGGGTCAAACCCAGAACCTCATGATTATGAAGCAAACTTCTTAAGCATTCAGTTATGCCTTTATACATATACAGACACACACTCAAATGCACACACACACACACACATATATACAGGGTGTCCCAAAATTTGAGCAACCAAAGTTTCGGGCTTTAATAACTATCAATAAATGTGATAAGATATGAAAATTATACATCATTATAAAAGCTTAAGTGTGTCCTCTTTTTGTTTCAGGCTAAATAAATACAAATTTATAAATTAGATTACAGCTATAGACTGAAATACAATCATAACCCTCCACAAACGAGGTGAAAGTAATACAGCTATAGCAAAAAAGCTTAAAATTAACTGAACAGCAGTCTGTAAAATTGTCAAGAAATTTCAAGAGACCGGTTCCACCACTGATTGACCTGGATGTGACCAAAAAGTAAGTGTGCAAACCTCTCAGCTTATCATAAGTACTAGAGAAAATACATGGCAAAATCCTCATTGTTCCATCAGAAAACTGGCAGCCACAGAAAAAATAAACTGAACATCGATGAATTGAGTGCTGAAGGAGGATCTAAGGACCAACCCCTACAAGATGATCCACCGTCATGAGCTCTTGCAAGTTTAAAAGGCTATGAGACTGGGGAGAAGTCATCTTATCCTGTGTCAGATTGCTGAAGGCATGCTACCCAACCCAGTATTCACTGATGAAAAGAAATTTGACATCAAACAGACAGTACTCCACCAGAATGACTGACTTTGGAGAGTATCAGGCTCCACGAAGAGTAGACTCATAAATCGACGTCAAAATCCAGTCAGTTATGGTTTGGGCAGCTGTGATAGCCACTGAAAGGTCTCCCTTCATTTTTGTACCCCCAGGGGTTAAAATTAACACTCAACAATACATTAGTGACATTCTGGAAGTTGAACTATTTCCATGAGTGAATGAGCACTTTCAAGACGCACCTTGGAACCTCCAACAGGTCTCAGTACCATCCCACAGCTCCAAACAGACACAAAACTGTATTTAGAAAAAACATTCCGTTGTTCAAAGGCAAGGATGTATGGCCCTCAAGAAGCCCCGATCTCAACCCATCAAATTTTTCTGTTTGGTCCATTTTAGAAACGAGGGTCTCGAGCACTCCTCATGCTTTGCTTGATGCTCTGAAGGCAAAACTGTGCCAGGAATTGGCTTTGATTCTTCAAGAACAGCTGCATTCTATGTGTGAAGCATTTGCACCTAGACTTAAGGCTCTAATTCAAAACAGAAGTGGTCATATCGAATAAATGTGGTAGTGTTATAATTGTGTTTCCTTTACCATCGCATTGCAATACTCAGACCTGAAATATAACAATATTTTGCTTTGGCAAAATTGAAAAAAGTTGGTTGCCTTAATTTTGGAACACTCTGTATATACACACCACACGTGCATGCCCATAGACAAACATCCATATATACATCTAAGCACATGTACGCACACATACAAATATATAAACACACATACATATGCATATACACACATATGTACATAATACGCACATCTACCCATATATATATGTACATACATATTTGAACATAGAAGGAAGGACCCTCTTCAGTCATGAATGACCATGGGATTGCATCAAGAAAGTTCCCCTCCAAAGTACAAGTCTGGGCAAGGTTGCTTGTAGAAGGCCAGCAGTCACCCATGCATACCAGCTTCCCCTCTCCATGCCACCAATGTTATTCAAGGGAAAGGCAAAGGCCGATATAGCTTGGCATCTGTGACGTCGCAACTCATTTCTACAGCTGAATGAACTGGAGCAACGTGAAATAAAGTGTCTTGCTCAAGAACACAAAGCACAGCCCAGTCCAGGAATCAAACTTGCTACTTCATGATTGTGAACCTGATGCTCTAACCACTGAGCCATGCAAGTCTACACATGCTAACATGCACACACATTTACACATCCGTAGGTAACATAAGAGACTAGACACCAGGTTGAGATTTCCAGTATATTTTATAATCAACTTGCAACTCATTCATTCAGCAATTATGCTTCTGGATGATAATGTTCTGAATTAACTGGGAGCAAAGGAACGGTCATTTGAACCAGAGGCACTGGTATGTCAGCTTCAAGAGAAACAGGTGTTGGAAAATTACTGCCTGCTGTGGCAGCTATGTTCAAAGGTGAAGTTACTGTAGAGTGAAACTGGTTCAAAGAATGTAGAGATGTTTGTGTGGCTTGAAAAGGACTTTCATCACCTTGATTTTTAGAGTTCTTTTTCAAAAATCGACAACAGATTAGGTCTACAATGAAACCACACAAGCCATGAAACATTCCTGAAAGAGGAAATAAAAAAGAATTATGTCAGACATCTGTTAATAGAATACTTGATAAAATTTCATAAGTAATTTATAATCGCTGACTTTGTGTAAGTAAGTGCACTTTCTACTCAGTCACTCAATACACTAATTATCAAAACCAAGTTTTTATCAACAAACTCAGTACTGACTAAAAAATAAGGACCATATTTCTCAAGTTCTAAAGCAATATTTCGCAACCTATTTTCTCCCAGACCCCACTATAACTTTCCAGAAAAATGTATGCACTACCAGTGTTTGGAAAAAGACAACTTTATTTTTAATATTTTATCACCAATATCTAATACAAAAGTATCTACTGGCAACTCTTTTATTAAGTACTGAGTACAAAAAAAAATCACAATCATCATCATCATCATCATTTAACGTCCGTTGTCTATGCTTGCATGGGTTGGACAGTTTGACCAGGGCTAAGGCTGCACCAAACTCCAGTCTGATTTGGCATGGTTTCAACAGCTGGATGCCCTTCCTAATGCCAACCACTCCAAGAGTGTAATGGGGTGCCTTTATGTGCCCCTGGCTTGGGTGCCATTTGCATGATACCAGTATCTGCAATGACTGCAATTTCACTTGGCTTGATGGGTCTTCTTCTCAAGCACAGCATATTACCAAAGGTCTCAGTCATTCATCATTGCCTCCATGAGGCCCAACACTTGAGAGGTACTTTTCCTGTGCCACTGGCATCAGCCACTTTGCTTCCATGAGGCCCAATGCTTGAAAGGTGCATTTTACATGTTACCAGCATGGGTACCAGTTACATGACACCAGCATCAACCACGACTACTATTTCACTTGACTTGACAGGTCTTCAAGCACAGCATATCGCCAAAGGTCTGTCTCTAGTCATCACCTCTGTAAGGCCTAAAGTTTGAAGATCATGCTTCACCACCTCGTCCCATGTCTTCCTAGGTTTACCTCTACCACAAGTTCCCTCCACAGTTAGAGATTAGCACATCTTTACACAGCTGTCCTCATCCACATGCATCACATAACCATCCCAGTGTTGTTGTCTCTCTTGCACACCACATCTGATGCCTAAGAAAACAAGATATTTTCACAATTCAATGTCCCACTAAAAAAAAAATTGGGGATCCCACACCTGGTGGGGCATATGCACCACGTTGGGAATCATTGTTCTAAAGCTTACATGGGTGCACCCTTCAATGAAGACAGGCTGTCTAAAACTGGAAATGCTAATAACATATACATAGATGTTTGTTTTTATATCAAGTTGTATATAAAAAACTTAAAATTAAACTGAAGGATTACTGAATACTTTTTAGTAGAGTACATATTTATTAACTTATACAAGGAAAAGGCTGACAGTCTGATGAAGGCAAGCAAGCCAAAATTTTTGAAATTACTATCAACCTTTTTGTTGTAAAGGTAATTAAGTAAATAAATAAATAAATGGATGGATGGACAGATTAGATAGATTACACACAGACACACACATACATACATAATTACATACAGCCATGCACACAAATATATACATATTTATGATGGGCTTCTGTAGATTCCTTCTAGAAAATTTCATTCATGAAGTATTAATCAATCTAAAGTGATAGTAGAATACAATATATCCTGAGATTGACCAAAACTTTATGCATGAAATTTGGTCGACAGACTCTACATGGAAAGCTATGATACATCTACCCAGTATACTGTACAGTGAAATCAAACTTGAAACTACATGGTTGCAAAGCAAACTTCTGAACCACATAACCAAGCTCTGCAGAATCTAAACAGTAATAAATATATTAAGCCTACATAAACTTTCATCATTAACAAAGGAGTCAGCATGGTATTAATGTAGTATAGCAGTTACAACTGAAAATCATAAAATAAATTCCATGAAAAATTTTACCTGATACAGAAAACATTCCACCAATGATACCACAAAGCCGGACTAAGAATTGCCAATAAGGTCTATGTTCTTCTCGTACGCGGATTTTTAAAGAAGCAATGTCATATTTAATGAAGATTCCAGCGACTCCGTGGCTGCCTTTCTCATGATTAATGGTTCGGTTCTGAAAGTATGGCACCAAAGAAAAAGCATATCAAATACCTACTATCAAGTTAAGAAACATATCTTGAACTCTGTCATTTCTTGCAGAAAAACCACAGCGATGAACTGCTTGTAGTGATTTTTTTTATAATTTGTGTTCACATAAGCTCAATGCCTCCATCAAATCGACATTACCACATGCCATATGTCAGATGATGTAACAATTGCAGAGCAACATGAAATGAAGTGTTTTGGTCAAGAACACAATGAAAGCCTGGTCTGGGAATCAAAACCACAATTTCACAATCATAACAACACCCTAACCACTAAGACATGTGCTCACCCACCCATACCAGCATGGAAGGCAGACACTGTTGATGATGATGATGATATATATACATACACCTCTCACATATACAAAACCACACACACACACATACACAACACACATGCACACACCTCTCACATACACAAGACTCACTCACATACATAACACACACGCACGCACGAAAACATACACAATATACACATACACGCACGCACAAAAAATATACACACACGCGCAAACACACATAAACACACACACACCCGTACCTAACACTCACAATCCCACACACACACACACATCCACACACACGCACACACCCACATACACACACACACGCACTTCTCACCAACACTACACACTCACACAGACACGCATACAATCACACACACATGGGCATAAACAACACACGCACATACAATAGCAAACACACGCACACACACGTACACAGCAACGCACATATACACAACATACACATACACACAAACAAAAACATACACATACACACACGCGCACATACAAAATACACACACACACGTACACGTACCCAACACCTACAACCCCACACAAACACGAACACATACATACTCAAAAAACTGCCTGTTGACCTTCCACCTAACACTGTCTATAAGCATCCACTAACCATTCCTGCTAATAATTCCTTCCACTACGTCATACACACACACACACAAACACACTAACAGATAAACCACCAAACCATGCACACACACACACACATACATACGCACACACACGTTCTGTTATCACACACACACTCGCAGACTCTCGCGCACGCACAGATATTCATCTCCCTTTTTCACTCTCCTGTCTTAGAAAGAACTTTTCCCCCACCACCTCTTCTTCCGGTCTTTTCACAATGTAACCTCGTGGGCATCGGTACCATTTTCCTCTTTCTCCGTTTTTCCATTCTCCGAACTTTCCATCTTTCCGACGAAGGGCTACGCCCGAAACGTCATACACTCTCTCTTTCCTTTCCCGAGCGTCCAATAACACTATCCGTATCACGTCCTCACTTTGTTGTTTTTTTCTTATTGTTTTTTTGAACTTATATATATATATATATATATGGTTGTGACAAGATACCAGAACATACCTTCCAGGTAACATCCAAAAACAAACAAAAGAGAGTGTGTATGTATATAAATGAGAAGTGCAGTTGATCAACTCAGGAAAGTGTCAGCATGCTAAACAAAGGATTGATGGTTCTTATCTCATCAACAGCACTGCATCCCTGGCAAAGACACTCAATTCTCTATGTCCTAGCTCACAAGCTGTAAATAAACTCATCAACATCGTTGTTTTTAATGTTTGTTTCATGCGTGAATGGATTGGATGAAGTTCATTGAGGCAGGTTTTATACGACCAGATGCCCTCCCTGTTGCCAACCTTCACCTGTTGTTTGCAAGCAAAGTAATATTTCCCCAAGGCCAGACATGTTTTTGCAGAAGATTGGAAAATGACACCACTTGCATGACAGTGACATTTATTTACAACCAAGAACAAGGACAGATTTACATACACAAATTCCAACCCATGCTAGCATGAAAGGTGGACGTTAAACGAATACACACACACAGATATGCATATATACAATGGGCTTCTTTCAATGGGCTGGCCAAATCTACTCACAAGGATTTAGGCAACCTGGGGCTATAATAGGAGACACTTGTTCTAAGTGCCATGCAGTGAGACAAGACCCATAACCATGTGATTGAGAAGCAAACTTCTTAACCATACATCCACTCTTGCACAATATATAAAAAAATTCTATACTGTAAGCAAACTAAAATTACCTTTGCTGTAACAGCAAACTGATAAGTGTCCATGTTGTTCTTATATGTGCGAACTTCAGTTGGAACAACTTGCATGAAATATTGGAACATGTGATAATCTGAAAAAAAGATAAACAAAGGTTAGCACTACAAATGGTACAGTTCTTGCAAAAAAAGACATTAACAAAAAAAGTTACCCCAGTTTTCACCCTTTTGTTGCCATTTTTTATGTTGCAATACACTGCATTTATTTCAATTAATTATTTTAAAATAAAAGTATACTTTTCTTAGGCTTAAATGATAGAAAAATGCATGAGGAATTCAGAATCATTAGTTGCATTCAACAAAAATTCGTAGGAAAAAAGTTATGAAGTGAAATGTCATGAAATACAAAATAAGTGAGAAAGTACGATGTGTAGGAACAATAAGCACTCAGAGCACATGTGACTTAGATTCTCCCAAGGGGCTCTCTTGAGGTCTTAGATAGTTTCTGTTACCTAGGTGACCAAATTATCAATGGTGGAGGATACTCTGAAAGTATTGTTTCTAGAATAAGAATTGAGTGGAGAAAGCTACTACATCTGCTGGCAACAAAAAGATTCTCTCTCAAAGTGAAAGGTAGACTGTATGATGCTTGTGTGTGAATGGCTATATTCCATGGTAGTGAGACATGGGCTCTGAATGCAGAAGACGTGCATAGACTGGTAAGAAATGTATGTAGTATGCTCCATTGGATGTGTAATATCAGTGTGCATGTACAACAAAGTGCAAATGTATTGAGAGAAAAGTTGGGCATAAGAGGAATCAAATGTAGCATGCAAGAGAGAAGACTATGTTGGTTTGGACATGTGATGTGTATGAATGAGGACAGCTGCATAAAGAAGTGCCAATCACTGAAAGTAGGTGGTACCCATAGGAGAGGGAGACCCAGGAAGACGTGGGATGAAGTGGTAAGAACCATTCTCAGGATGTTGGGCCTCATGGAGGAAATAACAATGGACTGAGATGTCTGGCAATATGAGGTTCTTGAGAAAACCCATCCACATCAGCGAAACTGAGTTTTATAAGCACTGTGTGTCCCAGCCACACTTAACAAGAAAACTTCTCACACACTCTAACACAACAAACCAAACTACATCTCTACATCTCTTCACTTCCTTGTATTTCCACCTTTTGCACCATGCTTAACTCCCACTCCCCAATCCTGTCTTCTTGGCCCTGTGCCACTATATCACTGTTCTCCACATGCCCTGTCTCACTGTATCACAGATACCTGCTAGCCCCAAAAGTTTGTGTTCCACCCACACATAACAAGAAAACTTTTCACACACCCTACCCCAACAAACCAATCTGTATCTCTACATCTCCTCTCTTTCTCACATTTCCTCCTTCACACACTATGCCTACCTCTCACTCCCCAATCCTGTTCTCTGTATCATTGCTATCCAGTACCCCCCCACCCAACACTATATGTACCCAGGTTTTCGCCACCCCACCTCCGCCCTCTCTAATCACACTTCCTCAAAATATCCTGCCACTTATATTATGACGTTCGAACCACAAGGGTACACCCTGGCATTTGCCACCATCAATATCTCTCTTGTCCTTTACACAATCATCTTGTTTATATTCTGATCCCTGTCCATTTTATGTATGCCTAGCACTTTGCCACCATCTTTATCCTGTTGTCTCCCACTCTCTCTCTCCTTCCCCTAAACTTCCCTCAAGTTGGGGTAACTCTGTATTTCCTTTGCGGCAGTGCACCTGTTTCTGTCTTCATTCCTGATCTCTCTCTCTCTCCAGCTGGGTAACCTTGTACCTCCTCTTCAGCAAGACACCTGTTTCTGTCTCTCTGTCTCACTATAGCCTTTCATCATCTGACACAAGATCACCTCCTCCAACATCCACTTCCCTCTCAAAAGAGATTTTTTTGTCTTGCAAGCTCTTGGTGACCCTGTCAGTGCAAGCACCACTTAAAAGCACCCAGTCCACACTGTAAAGTGGTTGGTGTTCGGAAAGGAATCCAGCAGTAAAAAACCTTGCCAAAACTGACCTCCCCTGTGCTTGTGCCACGTAAAAAGCATTAAGTCTACTCTGCTGAGTGGTTGGTGTTAGGAAGGGCATCTAACTAAAAATCCTGCCAATACAGTTGCAAAAGTCTGGTACAGGCTTCTACTTGGCTGGCTCTGGTCAAACTGCCTCACCATGCCAACATGGTAGGCGGACGTTAAGGTATATATATATATATATATATATATATATATGATGATCATCATCATCATTATCGTCGTTTAACGTCCGCTTTCCATGCTAGCATGGGTTGGACGATTTGACTGAGGACTGGTGAAACCAGATGGCTACACCAGGCTCCAATCTGATTTGGCAGAGTTTCTACAGCTGGATGCCCTTCCTAACCACTCAGAAAGTGTAGTGGGTGCTTTTATGTGCCACCAGCACGAAGGCCTGTCAGGCGGTACTGGCAACAGCCACGCTCAAAATGGTGTATTATATGTGCCACCCGCACAAGAGCCAGTCCAGGGGCACTGGCAACGATCTCGCTCGAAAGTCCTTACACATACCGCGGGCACAAGTGCCAGAAAGGTGACGCTGGACACAGGTGCCATCACGATTTCGCTTTCGCTTGCCCCAATAAGTCTTCGCAAGCTGCGTTTCATGTCCAATGAAGGAGACGACGTTGGCATGGGTGCCAGTCATCGAATTTAACTCGATTTTGATTTCACTTGCCTCAACAGGTCTTCGCAAGTGGAGTTTAGTGTCCAATGAAGGAAGGTACGCATAAGTGGACTGGCTGAGGCCTTAGATTTAGATCTCACTTGGCTTGCCGGGTCTTCTCACGCACAGCATATTTCCAAAGGTCTCGGTCAGAAGGCATCGCCTCGGTAAGGCCCAATGTTCGAAGGTTGTGCCTCACCACCTCATCCCAGGTCTTCCTGGGCCTACCTCTTCCACAGGTTCCCTCAACTGCTAGGGTGTGGCACTTTTTCACACAGCTATCCTCATCCATTCTTGCTACCATTTTTTTTATATATCATGGATAATATATCAGATTCAGAGTTAGGAGGGATGCCATGTCATCATCATTTTTACATCTGGCAGTAGTTTTACAGGTAAAAACATGGAATAAACTACCTTATTTGAAAGCCCTTCTTGATGCCAACCTTTTACTTGCTTTCCAAGTAAGGTAGTTTTATTCCAAATTTTTACATGTTAAAGTACCGCCAGACATTTTGTTTACGGAAACAAACATCAGCATCACTGCCCAAACATGCATGCACACACACACACACACACACACAAACATAGTGAGCTTCCATACAGTTCCTACCAACCAGTTTTCACTGAAAAGGTGCTACTCAACTTAAGGCTATAACAGAAGATAATTGCCACACAGTAGGACCAAACCCCTAAAATCAAGTAGTTTTGAAACAAACTTCTTAACCACATAAGAACATGCATTTATCTATAAATATGCTTATAAACAAAACACACACACATACATACATACATGCATATATACATACATATATATGTATATAGTTAATTCAAATAAACAAACAATTGAAAAAAAAAAAAAAAACATCAGGACATACACAAGAAATATATTAATTAGACGCTCATAGATAATATTAAAATACATAATTGGAATCTTACTTTGTTTTGTGATCATTACTTCTCCATCAAGAGGGTGAACAAATCTGGCACCAATTTCTCCAAATGAAAAATGGTCAATTCGATGAGAAAAATTGTATTCTGCAAGTAAATTATAGAAAGACACATTAATGTCTGTGTATATATATACGTGTGTGTATACTCTGTTACTCTTTTACACATTTCAGTCATTTGACTGCGGCCATGCCGGAGCACCACCTTTAGTCGAAGAAATCGACCCCAGAACTTAGTCTTTGTAAGCCTAGTACTTATTCTATCGGTCTATCAGTCTCTTTTGCCTAACTGCTAAGTTTCAAGGACATAAACACACCAACATAGGTTGTCAAGTGATGGGGTGGGGGCAAACAAAACTACATACACATAAATATATAGATACATATATATATATATATATATACACACACACATAAACGACAGGCTTCTTTCAGTTTCTGTCTACCAAATCCACTCACAAGGCTTTGATCAGCCCGAGGCTATAGTAGAAGACACTTGTCCAAGGGTCACACAGTGGGACTGAACCCAGAACCATGTGGTTGGGAAGCAAGCTTCTTACCATACAGCCAAACCTGCGCATATATATATATATATATATATATATATATATATATATATATTTAACATCATCATCCTTTAATGTCATCATCCTCAGATGAGAAAAATTTCTACCAGGATCAGATGGTGAACACAGAGAAAAAATCTTGGCTTGCCATGTCCCCAAAACATGTACTGAGAGTGATAAAAATCAAGCATCCAGTCAACTTCATGGTATTTGGAGTGGTTACTAGTGATGTCAATATTATGCCTCCATTCATCTTCCCACACAACCTCAGACTCAACACAGAGGTCTCCATCAAGCACCTGGAGGCAGTAGTGTTGCCCTGGGTCAAGAGGGTGGCTGCTGGAAGACCCTATGTCTGGCAACAGAACTCTGCCCCATGCTACACAAGCAGGAGAGCCCAGTCATGGCTGTCAGACAAGTTCTGCAACCACATCAACCCTAAAAACCTGGCCACCTAACTCCCCAAACTGCATAGAAAGTGAAAGAGACGGTGAGTGGTGACAGCGTTCATTTTGTGTTTTTAAATGTTTCAGAGAGGAAGTAAGAGAGAAATAAAAAGAGTGAGAGAGAGAATGAAAGAGACAGCGAGTGGTGACAGCGTTCATTTTGTGTTTTTAAATGTTTATCATATCACAAGAGAAGTAGATACATAGATACAAATACACATTGTTAAATCAAAAGCAGGAGAGAAGTGGGACACAAAAGAAGTGAAAGAGAAAGAGAGAAAGTGAGAGAGACAGTAGATACTTAAATTCCCAAAAAGTTCATACATAGATACATACACACAGCAAATATTGGATGTCAATTTCACTTTTCATTACCACACGAGGATAAAATTAACTCACAAATGTCCGAGTACTCCACAGACATTTATAACATTAACGTAGTTCTCAGGGAGATTCAGCCTCATACAGAATATGACAAGGCTGTCCTCTTTGAATTACAGCTACAACTCAAGACACACACACACACACATATATATATATATATGAATGTATTTGTGTATGTGTATAGTTTAGCTTAGTCAGAAAATGTTTGCAATAAGTGTCGCTTGGTGGAAATAAACGCAATTACCAAACTTTCATTCATAAATCCATATATTATTTCGTTCTTTGCATTTCAGTTTGTACATTAAGGTTCTTTGAATATGTACGATGTATTTTAAAGTTAAATAGTAATTCCATTTACGTTTGTGTAACTGAGATATTTTGGTTGGATTATATAGTCATTGGTTTTACATTACTTTCTATATTCTGTAACCCTCACAATATACTTTTCTAGGCCTGAATTTTTTGTGGGGAGAGGAGCCAGTTGATTAGATCGACCCCAGTACACAAATGATACTTAATTTATCAATCCCAAAAAGATGAAAGGAAAAGTCTATCTTGGCAGAATTTGAACTCAGAACGTAAAGACAGATGGTCATAATATACAAATATTTCTCATGGCACCAGTACACAGTTTACAGATGCTTACATTTTTTGCTTCCTGTGAATTTTTCATGGGTCCAGCTAGTTTGTATTATTATATAATTGAACGCCACACACACATTTCCAACTACGTTTATCTTAACCTTCTTGATGCGACTCTCCTCTATACTATTTTCTTCCCTCATCCTTCTTTACTTCTCTTTTTCTCCCCTTCACCATTTTCTATCTGTCCCTCTCTCTCTCTCCCTCTTTCTCTTTTTCTCTCTCTTGTTACTCACACGTGACCATCGTCCATCTGTGTTTTCCTCACATGACAATCTTTCTTTCCTGCACGACGTACAAAGGACTGGACGTTTTCTTTCTCCCTCTTCTATCTTTCCAATTTTCAAAGAAAATACTTCTCTAAGAGTTCACTATTTTCCTCTCATTCTGGTCTAACAACCCTCCATATTTGTTTTCATTCTGTTTCCTTGTATGTCTCCACTGTCCTGTTTTTGTTCCCAACTTTGACCCTCCATAAATCCAAAATTCTATTTTGGAATTTATGGGAGCAACTGTCGTTCTCGGTGTTACTTGTCCTGCATTCCATTTTCCTCTCTTGTTTGCATATTTAACTTGCTTGTTTTCATATTTTATGTTGTTTACCCATTTGTTGACGTCTTGTACCCATATATGCATATCGTCGTCGTCATCGTCATCATTTAACGTCCGCTTTCCATGCTAGCATGGGTTGGACGATTTGACTGAGGACTGGTGAAACCAGATGGCTACACCAGGCTCCAATCTGATTTGGCAGAGTTTCTACAGCTGGATGCCCTTCCTAACGCCAACCACTCAGAGAGTGTAGTGGGTGCTTTTATGTGCCACCGGCACGAGGGCCAGTCAGGCGGTACTGGCAATGGCCATGCTCAAAATGGTGTATTTTATGTGCCACTTGCACAGGAGCCAGTCCAGCGGCACTGGCAATGATCTTGCTCGAATATGTATGTATATGTGTGTGCGTGTGTCTATAGATATATGTATATTCATTTTACGCGAGCGTGCTTGTGTGTGTGTGTGGTATGAATATGTCTCTACATGTACATGTCTCCTTCAACATACACACACACACAAGAGAGAGAACTTGCATAGATTTAGGAGGCAAAGGGTTGTGGTGGGAGTAGGGATAGCTTCCTCGAATTCCGTTTTTTTCCTTTTTTTTTCACTTTCTTTTTTTTTATCAAGAAACATAACTAACAAATGGAAGAAGACATAGACAGGCAGACGCTGGGGGGGGGGGACACGCATGGATTGTGGATGTATCACAAGACAGACAGACAGAGAGACATGTTAGGTAGAAGCCAAAGATATATATATATATATGTACACAAATATATACACACAAATATATATGCATATATATATATATATATATATATATACATACATATATATATATGTATACATATATATATACATACATATATATATATGTATACATATATATATACATACATATATATATACATACATATATATATACATATACATATATATATACATACATATATATATACATACATATATATATACATACATATATATATACATATATATATACATACATATATATGTATACATACATATATATGTATACATACATATATATGTATACATACATATATATGTATACATATATATATACAAATATATATATATATATATATATATATATATATATACATATACATGTATATATATTCATATACATGTATATATATTCATATACATGTATATATATTCATATACATGTATATATATTCATATACATGTATATATATATATATATATATATATATATATATATATATATACATATATATGTATACATATATATATATATATATGGCAAATAAGAAAATGGAGAGGATATAAAATCGACAGACATCAGCCAATAAGCATTCAAGTATGTCTATTTACTCAATTGTTTCAGTATACATATATACACACACCCATGTGTGTGTGTACACATTACAGCAATACTGAAACATTCTTTTCAAACTTCCATATGCATTTCAAACCTACAATTTATATATGTTTTAATGCTCTATACTGAAGTTATTCAAAAACTACTGCCCTTTTATTCATGTCACTATTTATACACACACACACACACACACACACCACACACACACACACATAAAGTTCATATACATGAATGCATGCACGCACACACACATTCATCACTGTTGCTCAGACAATTTACAATTTTATATCAACACCAATAGTTGACACACACACACACACATGCCAGCATGGACAACAGACATTAAATGATGATGACTGATTGATTAATTGACTGACTGACATAAATAATATTTGATATTTTAAGAAAATATTTCCTCTGTATCCATTATTCACAACACTTCACTGAGTGATTCTGAATTGGTGCAAATACTTCAATATTTGTTTGTCTTGTTTTGTTTTTTTATTTTTTTTTTTTTTTTGCACCTTTTATATTTATATTCTTTTATATTTGGGATATCTCAAGTTAGTTCAACTAACTTCTGAAATATTATATTTTTTAAGTTTGTCATGAATATTGTAATGGTGTCACATAACAGTTGTGTCTTTTGTTGTAGATAACAGTTTTGATTGGTTACCTAGAAAACACAATTTATATAATAGCAACGGCTTTGCTTTGTGTCAGTGTATTTGCAGGTGTGAAAATATGAGTGTGTGTGCATGTGAATATGGGAAATATGTGTGGGTATAACATTGGGATGAAATAGGTATCTGTGTGTGTGTGAGAGAGACAGAAAGAGACACAAAGAGAGCAAACATTTGTATATGTGTGTATGAGTTGATGGGAAGTATATGTGCCACAACTATGTCTATATGAAGTGAATATGTAGATATGCCGAGGTAGAGGTATAACTATGCATGTGTTTGTGTGCATGTACGTGTGTGTGTGTCTGTGTAAGTGTCTGTGGGATATGAGCTAGCGTGTATAGTGGAGTGTCGACAAATGTGTAGGTGGGCAAGAAAATATATAAAATGCCAGGTCATAATGTCAGTAATGAAACAGGGTGTGCTGTGCATCATAATAATTTAAACATTAAACTATAATTAAATATATAGCATAAACATTATAAAATATTTCAATACTGTAGAAATACAAAGGAAACCCACTTTGACAATAATAAAGGCTCTGTAACTCCTTCAAGAGTTACTATATCATCAATAAAATTTTCAACTTTATGAAGATGAGCCAACAAAGGAACCTCTATATGGTCGCTCACCCTGCTAGAAACAGTAGCCAAATCTACCTAAAATCACACTCTAACATCTTAAAAAGAGGCACATTGAATAATATAGGATAATGATGAACACAATGTCTGAGAAAAAAATGGGATGGTCACAGTTGGAATGTTTTAGCTATGGATTCACAATAATACCAGGGACTACACAACCATTTAATGAAAAGCACTGTGGTCAAGTCTCCCTGTTGGAGCTAATCCCTTTCCTAAGGCTTAAAATCAAGCTTAAGCTATTAGTTGTAAAGGAAGTGAAAGAGATCAACATAAGGCTGAATCTTCAAAAGTTTGAACCATCAGAAGCTTAGATCAATCTACAGGGATTGGTAAATAACATTGCAATATACAAAAAAAAAGGGGGTTAAAATTAAGACTCATTTAGCTTTTGTCTATCTTACGTCTGTCTGTTTCTTGTATTCAATACAACACCACTTGAGGAGACATAACTAGTGTTATATCAAAATGGCAACTACTTAACCACAGAAAACACATTTACAATGCAATGATTAGGACCAGTAAAATAATTGTTTCTAATATGGACACAAGGCTAACAATTTTGGAGGAAGGGGCTTAGACAGTTACGGTACACCCCCAACCCACCTGTACATGACTGGTATTTTATTAGACCCAGAAGGATGAAAGGCAAACTTGAGCTTAGCCATATTTGAACCCAAAACGTAAAAAGCCAGAAGACTACCACTCTAACAATTCTGCCAGCTCACCCCACTTGAAACTTATAAAATAATAAAACTATGCATATTTCCTTTATATCATGGATCAGAAGTTGATTCTTTCTATTTATCTTCTTCAATGCATAGACTTAAAATCATAGCTTTGAATAATTCATAGTTTACACAAACATTTGCTGAGTACTCTTGAAGAAAAATACATCACTAAATCTAATTATGAAGTACCTCATAAAGTACATATTTGATACTGAATATGTGTGTGTGTGTGTGTGTGTGTGTGTGTGTGTGTGTGTGTGCGTGCGTGTGTGTGTGTGTGTGTGTTGCACACACATATATGGCTGTGTGGGTGATAAGTGAACTTGTAAACTACATGGTTCCTGGTTCAGTCCAACTGCATGGCAACTCAGGCAAATATTTTCTACTATTGTCAACTGAAAGCCTTGTGAGAGGATATGACAGATTGAAACTGAAAGAAGCCCATTGTATACATGCATCATCATCATCATCATCATTTAACGTCCACTTTCCATGCTAGCATGGGTTGGACAATTTGACTGAGGACTGGTGAAACCAGATGGCTACACCAGGCTCCAATCTGATTTGGCAGAGTTTCTACAGCTGGATGCACTTCCTAATGCCAGCCACTCCGAGAGTATAGTGGGTGCTTTTACGTGCCACCGGCACGAAGGCCAGTCAGGCGGTACTGGCAACGGCCACGCTCAAAATGGTGTATTTTATGTGCCACCTGCACAGGAGCCAGTTCGGCGGCACTGGCAATGATCTCGCTCAAATGTCTTTACAAGTGCCATCTGGCACAAGTGCCAGGAAGGCAATGCTGGGCACAGGTGCCACACATGCAGTGTGTGAAAATTTTCACTGACTTTCGTTGTTGTTTTCAGCTACCCTGTGAGTAATAAACATAGCAGTAATAGAGGGGGTTCTTACCTACAGAAACATTTGTAGCTGAAACCCTTAATCCTTTAAGAAAACAGATTAAGTACCAGCTCATCAGACTGTGCATGTCAGCACAATGACAGCTTTACTGTTTTATAACCAGCTTCTATGCTTAAATAGCCTAAAGCTAGATGACTATCGAACCACTGTTGCAGGAGTAGAACCTGTTTAACCCTTTAGCATTCTGGACTGGCTCTTGTGCGGGTGCTACGTAAAATACACCATTTTGAGCGTGGCTGTTGCCAGTACCGCCTGACTGGCCTTCATGCGGGTGACATGTAAAAGCACCCACTACACTCTCTGAGTGGTTGGCGTTAGGAAGGGCATCCAGCTGTAGAAATTCTGCCAAATCAGATTGGAGCCTGGTGCAGCCATCTGGTTTGCCAATGCTCAGTCAAATCGTCCAACCCATGCTAGCATGGAAAGCAGACGTTAAACGATGATGATGATGATGATGATGATTATTCTGTCAAATGCTTTTTCCTTCACATTGTTTTTCAATTAATCATGCATTATCTCATAACTTTGAAATTTTGATGATGATGTGACATTTTTAGAATGGCATTGAAGAGTAGGTGTGATAGGCTGGATCTGGCTGGTTAACATAAAATATGTAGCATATTTTGGTTGGATATGGCCGGTTTAAATGTTAAAGAGCTGAATAGTTCTTTTTTTTTTAAATTTGGACAGGCAAATAAGAGCAAGGAGAGTCAGGACCTCGCTCAGGAACATGAGATTTAAACCCGATTACATTGCCAGGATCTCAAACTCATAGAAATAATAAAAAACATAATAATATGATAACAAAGAATAAACTAAATTACAAATCAATAATATAATAATAATAATGATAATATTGGTTTCAAATTTTCGCACAAGGCCAGCAATTTCAGGTAAATTGATTGCCTCTGCTCGTACTTATTCTCACAACCCTGAAAGGCTGAAAGGCAAAGTTGACCTTGGCGGAATTTGACCTCAGAACATGGAGACAGACAGATGAAATACTGCTAAGCATTTTGCCCAGCATGCTACCGGCTCTGCCAGCTCGCCTCCTAATAATAATGATAATATTAGTAATATAATAATAATAATGATAATAATAATAATAATAATAATAATAATAATAATAATAATAATAATAATAATAATAATAATCCATTACACTAAAGGCACAAGGCCTGAAATTTTGTAGGAGGTGATTAGTTGATTACATTGACCCCAGTGTTTCACAGATACTTAATTTATCAATTCTGAAAGGATGAAAGGTAAAATCAAGCTTGGCAGAATTTTAAGTCAGAATGTAAAGACAGACGAAATACTGCTAAGCATTTTTCCCAGAGTGCTAACAATTCTGCTAACTCATCACCTAATAAAAATGATAACATTAGTAATATAATAATAATAATAATAGCCTTAGAAATGAATAAGGGTCAGAAAGATACAATTTAAATCCTGGTTTAACCCTTTAGCATTCAGATTTTTCTATCAAATATAATACTTATTTATTCACTTTGTTTTGAATAAATTAAACATTATCTTGTAGCTTTGAGATTTTGATGATGTGAACATTTATTTTTTAGAGTGACATAGTAGAGTAGGTGTGAGCGACCAGATCTGGCTAGTTTGAGCATAAAACAAGTAGAGTAGTTTGTCCGGATATGGCCGGTTTGAATGCTAATGGGTTAAAGTTCACAGTGACCCATAATTTCAATATAACAATAGCTGATATAATTGGTGGTTGGTTTTTGGTGGCAGGTTGATTTCTCCAGTCATGTTTTACATTGTGCAGAGGGAAAGGAAGAGAGGGTAAAAGAAAGATAGAGAAAAAGTTAACATGAATGGAGCAGTAAGAGTGCATGTACTGGGCTGGGTGGCAGTTAATGAGTTGAGAAAAGGAATACTCAACAGAGAGAGGGGGGGGGAGAAAGAGAAAGAATCACAGAGGAGGAGAAATGAGAAATTCGTTTCTTCTAATTATACTTTAAGATAATAAATATTTTTCACTTGAAAGTTAGGATTCATTTCATCATTTTGTATAATCACCAAGAAATTTGATAAAGAATAAATAATTATAATTGTTGAATATATTCTGTCTTTCCTGATATTACCCACCGTAGTAAAAGTATATTTGCAACATTACCCATCATATGATGGCTAACATTTGCATATGTGTATGTGTGTGTGTGTGTGTGTGTGTGTAATCATCATCATCATTTTATGTCCCTGTTTCCATACTAGCATGGGTTGGTTGGTTCAACATGATGAGCTAACAAGCCAGATGGTTGTGCCAGGCTCCAATGTCTGCTTCAGTATGATTTCTACAGCTAGATACCCTCCCTAACGCTAACCATTTCACAGAGTGTGTGATATAGTAGAAGATATTTGCTTCAGGTTACACGTAACTGAGCTGAATCTGGAACCATGTGGTTGAGAAACTCACCAACACAGCCATGTGTGTATGTGTGTGTACATACATATGTATATATGTATGTATATATTATCATCATTTAACTTCCAGTCTCCATGCTAGCATGAGTTGAATGGTTTGACAAAGAGCTGGTTGTCTGAACTCCAACTGTCTGTTGTGGCATGGTTTCTATGGCTGCATGCCCTTCCTAACACCAACCACTTAACAGAGTGTACTGGGTGCTTTTATGCAATACCAGCACATGTGCTTTTTAAGTGGCACTGGTACCTATATATATATATATATATACACACACACACATAATGGATAATAAATATATATATTAATATATATTATCCATGATGTACTATAATATTTCCAGTTTTATCAACAAACATTACATGAGAGACAATGGCTTTGAGATTTAAATGAAAGATGACTGACTTCAATTACTATTAGTTCAAGCCTTGTTGCAGCCATCGTGTGTAGGAAGGAGGAGTTGCTTATTAATATACTTGCCAAATATTTGCCTAACTAACAATACAATCCACCATTACACGCTCATGGTGTAATGGTTACCAGTAGGAAAAAGTATTAAACCATAAGAGATAATTAACCTAAAATACAAATATTTTCAATTAGGCAATTTTATGAGAGAGAGAGCGAGGGAAAGAGTTTTATAACTACCGCGAAGGCTTGAAAGAAATGAAGCTAGCATACTATGCTGGATGGGTAATGTTGGGTGTGCATGAGCGACAAAGTGTAAATGATTTAAGAGGATAACTGGGTATAAGAGGCATCAGATGTTGTGTGCAAGAGAGAAGACTATACTGGTTTGGTTATGTGATGTGTATGGATGAGGACAGCTGCATAAAGAAGTGTCAAGCTCTAATTGTGGAGGGAACATGTGGAAGGGGTAGACCCAGGAAAACATGGGAGGAAGTGGTAAGAAAGGATCTTTGGATGTTGGACCTCACTGAGGAAATGACAAGGAACCAAATGTGGCAATTTGCTGTACTTGAGAAGATGTGTAATGCTAAGTAAAACCACTGTCTTCCACACATACAGGGTTGTCCTTTCAGGAGCTGGTGCCACATAAAAAGCAGCTGTGCTGGTGGCACGTAAAAAGCACCTAGCATGCTCTGTTAAGTGGTTGGCATTAGGAAGGGCATCCAGCCATGGAAGCCATGCCACAATAGACAGTTGGAGTTTGGACAGCTCCCAGCTGGCCAGCTCCATGTCAAACCATCCAACCCATACAAATATGGAAAGCGGATGTTAAATGATGATATTGATGATGAGACTATAGTATTCTTAACAAAGGCTCTATTCTACTATCTGTTGTTGGCTTCATCTCATATCCAAGAATTTAGTTTCTTCTTTGCAGAATGCTTCCCTCATCGTGATGGCGTTGATGACTGAGTAGATCAATTCTTGCATAGAAAAGTCAGTGGTACTGATTGCATCGTAATGATGGTGGAGGATAAGGTTGATCTCGTCAAGCTGTTCTCTCCTGTCTTTTGATTTCTTCTTTTTCTCTTTTAGAGGCTTCGAAGTTTTTGGTTCCGCTGGTGATGGAACACTGCGACTTAGTACAGTCTCAAGCTTGTGTTTCAAATGACTTCACATATAAG
Organism: Octopus bimaculoides; assembly: GCF_046866305.1. NCBI lineage: Eukaryota > Metazoa > Mollusca > Cephalopoda > Octopoda > Octopodidae > Octopus > Octopus bimaculoides. The sequence goes on along the minus strand of NC_142934.1, from coordinate 60,322,704 downwards.
TATAAATAAAGAATTGATATATAAATGAAATGTGCTTAAGGTAAACAAGGAGTATGGATTAAACAGGCTTTACAACAAGTTACAACAGGCCTGTTGTAACTATTTTGATTCATTTTTGTGCTATTTGCATAATGATTGATTGAATATGGAAAAATATGAAGATGAAGGTCAAAAGAGTTAGATAAAGCATGACTGAGAAATAAAGGGTGCATGAAGATAAAACAGAGGTGCCAGGAATTAACAGAAGAATAAGGAGGGATTATAAGAGAGACACAAAAAAGAGAGAGAAAAGAGAGGGAGACAGAACAGCAATAAAAAGATAAGAGAGTGACTACAAGAGGAAATAAAGTTTTATACAAACCATTCTCGCCAACAAGAAGAGCTAAATGAGCATGACCTCGTGGTATTACTGGTATGGACCTGCAAGATAATCAAATGCAGGTATATAAGAGTGAGGAACAGTAAACAAAATATATAAATATGAGAACAGTAAGCAAAATATATAAATATGGGAACAGTAAACAAAATAGTTTCCACTGATATATATTTCTGAGACTGAAGAGAGTATATAGATCAGGGGTGAGGAACCATTTTAGTGCAGCGGGTTAAAATTTCCAAAGAAAAAGATGCGCGGGTGGATCACAAGTTCTAACTCTGTGTGAATTTTTGTAAATCTTGCATATAACTATGTATAATTTGATATACATTAATAAAGATAAGTTTAACACATTAAATTAAGACTGTAATATCTTCATTAATACCGCTACTGAATTTAGGACGTTTATATTACTTATGAGGCATTCTTTATTTTTCAGCTAGAGTGTAGTTGGATCTCAAGGGGGTAGTACAAACCTGTGGAGGCGCAATGACCCAGTGGTTAGGGCAGCGGACTCACGGTCATAGGATCGCGGTTTCGATTCCCAGACTGGGCGTTGTGAGTGTTTATTGAGCGAAAAACACCTAAAGCTCCACGAAGCTCCGGCAGGGGATGGTGGCGAACCCTGCTGTACTCTTTCACCACAACTTTCTCTCACTCTTACTTGCTGTTTCTGTTGTGCCTGTAATTCAAAGGGTCAGCCTTGTCACACTGTGTCATGCTGAATATCCCCGAGAACTACGTTAAGGGTACACGTGTCTGTGGAGTGTTCAGCCACTTGCACGTTAATTTCACGAGCAGGCTGTTCCGTTGATCGGATCAACTGGAACCCTCGACGTCGTAAGCGATGGAGTGCCAACAACAACAAGTACAAACCTAGTGAAAACAAAATTTCCATACAAATGGTAATTACTGGACAATTTTCTGTTCGACTCTTGCCGTTATAAGTCGTAGTAGAACAGCAACCTATTTCGCAAACAGGCATACGAATATTGTATAAATTTTATAACTGCAAAATTTACTATATTTTGTACACACAAATATACCAGCCTGTGGGCGCAATAAAGTGGGCTCGCAGGCACAATAAAATGGGCTCGCAGATGCAATTGCACCTGCAGGCAGGGGTTTCTCCACCCCTGATTTACATTAGCTAAACAAAAGAAGTATATTAGTAGAAAATAGACTTAGATAGGAACATAAGTGAGACAGTAAATAATAACTTGAACAGCAACAGTGACAGAAACAGAGGCAGGTGTAGGCATAATAGCTGAATCTTAATTTCTAAATTTTGAGAGAGAGAGAGCGGGGGGTAACTGCCAATGAAGACAAGCTATTATTAGCTATCTTTTGTCAAGTTTCTTCCAATAAAAATTAACTTATTTATCTTTTATAATTATGCATGCAAATTTCATTTGGTTCTCATAACAAAACACCAAATTTAGATTAATTTGCAATAAGAGTGGTTCAGTATTTTGTTAATTAATTAAAAGCAGGGGAAAATAGGAGTAGTTCTAGAGTGACTTTGAGAAGAATGAAGTACGGTGATGTGAAATCACATTGAGTGTGGCCCTGTAAGTTCATATTTTTGAAGTTCAATGCATTTAGGAGAGAGAGAGGGAGGGAGGAATGAAGGTGTCACTTATATTTTACTAGTTATCATTATTCTAACATCCTACTGCTTTGCAAATATTCAGTATTGCTTGATATGTTAGATACTCAAATGCCATAAGTGATGTATGCCAGCTCACTGCCTTTAATGCCATGAGTAATATCAGAATGTATTTCACAATGGAGCAGCTCAGAAGATGAATAAGATATTAAAGAATTCCAGCGGTTCATGAGCCATGACCTCCTGCCAGGCCTTATCTCTGCCAAAATGAGATACTTGCATCAGTATCAGTGAGTTTACTGGTAATAGCAGAAGCAATGAGAGAGGTACTGTTCTACTATTCTACATCTTCTTCAATCATTATATCTTAATTACAAAGTGGTGATTATTCAGAGCAGAACCTGGCTCAGTAGTTAGAGTGTCAGGCTCACAATCATGAGGTAGTGAGTTCAATTCTCAGACCAGGCTCCGTGTTGTATTTTCGAACAAGACACTTTAGATCATGTAGCTCCAGTTCATTCAGCTACAGAAATGAGTTGTGATGTTACTGGTGCCAAGCTGTGTCGGCCTTTGCTTTTACCTTGGATGACATCAGTGGCATGGAGAGGGGAGGCTGGTATGAATGGGCAACTGCTGGTCTTCCATAAACAATCTTGCCCAGACTTGTGCCTCAGAGGGGAACTTTCTAGGTGTATCTCATGCTCATTCATGACCAAAGTGGGTCTTTACCCTTGATGGAGCATCAAATAATGTTAGGATGAAAATGAGGGCCACAAAACTATTTTTTATTTTTTAGTATGCCACTGTGTTAACCACTGGCTTGAAATTAATGCAGTGATACTGTAAACAGAGTTGTAGGTTCAAATTATCTTCAGATATTTTCTGATAAATTAGGTGCCTTATAAGTCTCTAAAGAATCAAAATGAGTTAATAGCAGGGGCAGCAGTTCTTCATAATCAACTGATGGACATTGAGCATATTTCCAATGTGATTTAGGCTGCTTCATCTTGCCAAACTGTAAAAGCAATCTTTTAAAAGTTACTTGGAAACATTTTGGTTAAGTGATCTGTCATGCTTCAAGACTCAATGCAGAAAGAGTAAAGTATAAAGGGCAGAGAAACATCTTAAGAGTCATTTATCATCATCATCATTGTTTAACATCCACTTTCCATGCTGGCATGAGTTATTTGGTTTGACTGGAACTGGCCAGGCATGAACCTGTACCATACTTTTGTGTCTGTTTTGGCATGGTTGTTATGGCTGGATGCCCTTACAAACACCAACCACCCAGCAAAGTGGACTGTTGACAGAATGCTTTCTGCATGGCACAAGCACAGGAGAGGTTGATATTGGCAAGGTTTTTATAGTTGGATGCCCTTCCAAATGCCAACCTCTTTACAGTATAATTTGCTCTTATTGAAGCACAGTTTAGGAAAGTTAATCTGAACTCGCACTTAAATTGAATTTGTACACCTAGTAAAGCATACAGAAGAAATTAAATGAACTATTATGGTTCTTGATTGTTAAATAGTGTCACCAAAAACATATAATGCTCAAGTGCAGAAAGGTAACAAGCCAGACATCTTACAGTGTGAATTTGAGGAATGGTAAAGTACCTGCTACAATGTAAGCAAAGTTTTTGAAGATCTTGATAAAAATTAAGAAATCCAAGTTCTCTGAATTTATGACAACTTTTAACACCATCATCCTCACTATTTAATGTGTGTTTCATGCTGACATGGACTGGACAGTTTCACAGGAACTGGTGAGCCAGAAAACTGCACTGAGCTTCTACTGTCTGATTTGGCATGGTTTCTACAGTTGGATGCCCTTTCTAATGCTGAACACTTTACACAGTGTACTGGGTGCTTTTTCATGTAGCACCAGCGAAGTCACCAAGTAACTTGCAAGTTGAGACCCCTTAATTGAGAAGGCGAGTAGTATTAAGGAAGGTAGTTTTGTGTCAGGTGATGAGAAGTTAAGGTATGCTAGAGGGACAAAAACAAATGTTTTGCTGTAGAAGTGATACATGGCAACCCCATTTGGAAGGGAGAGAAGATGCATTAGAAGATATGTTGGGGTTGTATCCTCAAGTTACATGGAGGTGAATATAAGCAGATAATTCAACAATAAATGTAAAAAGTGAACTAGGCAAAATATTTAGGTATTAGCAATATCCCCATCACCCCTCAAAAACAGTTAACTTTCTATCTTTGAGAATAATGATTTAAACAAATGGCAGAACAGTTTGGGAACATGGTGGGTTATACATCAGGGTGTACAGGGAAATTAAGAAATATAAAGGTAACGCAATTTTTAGCTGTTACTAACAGTTGTAAGTACAGTGTCTACAGTAGAATAAGGTTTTCTCTATCAAAATGAGACCCTGGAAAATATGTGAGGACATGACTTTTTAAAAGCAGAAGATATACTGAATAAATGACAAACAGGTTTGATTCCCAGACCATGTGTTGCGTTGTGTTGAGCTCTTGAGCAAAGCACTTCATTTCATGTTGCTCTGCAATCATTTCGACATCTGACATGTGGCACCCGTTGCACCTGTACAGGTAATATCAATCTGATGAAGGGAGTGAGCTTATGTCTACATAAACATTTGATGACTATAAACGAATCAACTGTGTGCTTGTTCGGTAAGAAGTTGTCAAAACCTTTCTGGCGTTTAATGACAGGAGAGTCCATCATATATATATATAGCGAAATCGGGATGGCACCTGTGCCCAGCATCGCCTTTCTGGCACTTGTGCACGTGGCATGTGTAATGGACTTTCGAGCAAGATCATTGCCAGTGCCCCTGGACTGGCTCTTGTGCTGGTGGCACATAAAATACACCATTTGAACGTGATCGTTGCCAGTACTGCCTGACTGGCCTCATGCAGGTGGCACATAAAAGCACCCACTACACTCTCAGAGTGGTTGGCGTTAGGAAGGGCATCCAACTGTAGAAACTCTGCCAAATCAGATTGGAGCCTGGTGTAGCCATCCGGTTTCACCAGACCTCAGTCAAATCGTCCAACCCATGCTAGCATGGAAAACGGACGTTAAACGATGATGATGATATATATATATATATATATATATATATATATATATATATATATATATATATGTATATATGTATATATATATATATATATGTATATATATATGTATATATATATATATATATATATATGTATATATATATGTATATATATATATATATATATGTATATATATATATATATATATATATATATATATATATATATGTATATATATATATATATATATATATATATGTATATATACATATATATATATATATATATATATATATATATATATATATATATATATATATATATTGCTGATAATACTGAGGAAGTGAGTTGACTACATTACATAATAGAGCCAACAAGCTAACAGAATAATTAATAATGACAATTGACTTGTAGAAACACATGTTAAGTTATAAGTTATACAAAGCCTAAAATACCAATTATGTATTTTGTGAGTACACATACACCTGTGTGTATGTATACATGTGACATGTGTCTATGTATCTAATGTAGATTATATATCACCAATATAACTCCTACAGGCCATCCCCATGTAAACCCCAAGCATAAATCTTAGATTGTGAACTTAGTTCCCAAACTTACATCCATCAATGGATACAGAGAAGCAAATTATGAAAATGAGAGATGGGGGAGGTTTATTACTTGCAAGTAAAATCATAAAAGGTTCATTACTTGACAGAGAAAGGGGGATACTAGGAGAGTAAAAAAGAGGAAGAAAGGGGTGTTGAGAGAGAGAATAAGAAGAGAGTAGAGAGAGTGAAAGAATAGAGACAAAGACAAGAGTACAGGGAGAAAGAGAGTAGAGAGATAAAATGCAGAGACAAAGTAGAAAGCAAGAGAGTGAAAACTATAGAAAAAGAAAGAAAAGGGGGGAAAATAGAGAGTGAAGGTATAGAGGGGGAGAGTAGAGAGAGAGAGAGAGAGAGGGATTGAACAGAATTTTGATTCTACCAAAGACACACAACACTGAACAAGTAGACTGATTATCCAATTACTTCGAAATGTATAATACAAACAACAGACGTAATGTAGTTCAGAGCCAACAGATGGCATTGAAATTAACATCTGAATGGCAACACTGCTGTGAACAAAATTATCGTAAAATTGTTCCACAATTCCATTCAGTGGACAAAACATGAACACAAAAGATTGTTGTACAACAGGTATCGCACACACACAAGCAACTTCACATAGACAGATACAAGTAATATTATTGAAGTAACAAGTTGTACAATGTTCAGGTCGCCAAAACTCTTAATTAACAGTTTTCTATTTTTCATTTAGGCTGGGCAAAGTTCAGAGAGTTTCTGCCTCTGTTAGTAACAAAGAGCCCCTCCTTCAGAATGAAATGTAGACTGTTTGCTACCTGTGTGCGAACAGCCATGCTCCATGGCAGAGAAACATGGCCTGTGACTGCAGAGGACATGCAAAAGCTTCAAAGAAATGAAACTAGTATGCTTTGTTGGATGTGCAATGTCAGTGTGCAGGAGTGACAGAGCATAAGTGTCTTGAGAGAAAAACTGGGCATAAGAGGCATCAAATGTAGTGTGCAAGAGAGACGAATGCACTGGTATAGTCATGTGAAGCAAATAGATGAGGACAGCTGTGTAAAGAAGTGCCGATCTCTAACTGTGGAAGAGGTAGACTCAGAAAAACATGGGACAAGGTGGTGAAGCATGATCTTCAAATGGACCTCACGGAGGTGATGACTAGTGACAGAGACCTTTGGTGATATGCTGTGCTTGAGAAGACCCATCAAGCCAAGTAAAATTGAAGTCATGGCCTTTGCTGGTGTCATGTAAATAGCACCCATGAAATTGTAATTGTGGCCATTGCTGGTACCATGATCTTCAAATGTTGAGTCTCATGGAGGTGATGAGGTGATGGCAAGTGACCAAGACCTTGGCGATATGCTGTAGTTAAGAAGACTTGTCAAGCAAAGTGAAATCATAGTTGTGACCATTGTCAATGTCATGTAAATGGTACTTGTGAAATCGTAGATGTGGCTGTTGCCAGTATAATGTAAATGGTACCTGTGCCAGTGGCATATAAAAAGCACCCACTACACTCTCGGAGTGGTTGGCATTAGGAAGGACATTCAGCCGTAGAAACCATGTCAAATCAGATTGGAACCTGGTGCACCTCTCCAGCTTACCAGTTTCGTTCAAACCATCTAACCAATGTCAGCATGAAAAGTGGACGTTAAATATATCACAAACTGTTACTCAGAGTTTCACATAACTGACCATCAGGTCAACTTTTAGAACAATACAATGTTTTATAAACAGTTGTCAACTTTCAAAAATTCCTTTCTGTCTGAATTAGTTTGTGGAAGTTTTCAACTTCAATAAGGCATTGTACTTTACTCTACCTTTGGTATTTGAGTTCTATTTTCTCCACTTCACTTCGCACTTATGCACTCAAGTGTGTATATGTGTGTGTGTATATATATATATATATATATATATATATATATATATATATATATATATATATATATATATAAGCAATGTTAAATCTCTGAACGAGGTATTAACAGTAACTGCACGATAAAGTGAAGTATATTTGCCACTTAAATGTGGCTGACCCTGAGGGGTGGATGTTACTGTTGCTTTTAGCCCCAGGAGGACATCTCCTCCAGCTGGCTATCGACACACATCTGTGTCCTGTCTGTATTTGCCAAGGGAAGTTATCTTTCCCATCTTGATCTACAATAACTACGTACTCGAGTTTCAGGGTTATTTCCCTTCTTCAGCATACGACAATCGCCGACCTTCAATGCAAAAGATGATTCTTCGCAAATATATATAACTTTTTCCTGGGACTAAAAGCAACAGTAACATCCACCCCTCGGGGTCAGCCACATTTAAGTGGCAAATATACTTCACTTTATCATGCAGTTACTGTTAATACCTCGTTCAGAGATTTAACATTGCTTGTTTTCACTTTTTCGATATCAGTGAATAATTTCACTGGAAAAAGTTATATATATTTGCCAAGAATTATCTTTTGCATCGAAGGTCGGTGATTGTCGTACGCTGAAGAAGGGAAATAACCCTGAAACTTGAGTACGTACGTATCGTAGATCAAGATGGGAAAGATAACTTCCCTTGGCAAATACAGATGGGACACAGATGTGTGTCGATAGCCAGCTGGAGGAGATGTCCTCCTGGGGCTAAAAGCAACAGTAACATCCACCACTCGGGGTCAGCCACATTTAAGTGGCAAATATACTTCACTTTATTGTGCAGTTACTGTTAATACCTCGTTCAGAAATTTAACATTGCTTGTTTTCACTTTTTCGATATCAGTGAATAATTTCACTGGAAAAAGTTATATATATTTGCCAAGAATTATCTTTTGAATCGAAGGTCGGCGATTGTCGTACGCTGAAGAAGGGAAATAACCCTGAAACTCGAGTACGTACGTATCGTAGATCAAGATGGGAAAGATAACTTCCCTTGGCATATACAGACAGGACACAAATGTGTGTCGATAGCCAGCTGGAGGAGATGTCCTCCTGGGGCTAAAAGCAACAGTAACATCCACCCCCCGGGGTCAGCCACATTTAAGTGGCAAATATACTTCACTTTATATATATATATATTTATATATATATACTTTTAGTGTTAACATTCCAAAGGAAGAGTACTCCCTACCAGATTAGAGGTTAATATATTGATACTTTGTAAGGCAGTGAGCTGGCAGAAATGTTAGCAAGCCAGGCAAAATGCTTTATGTTCCGAGTTCAAATTCCGCCGAGGTTGACTTTGTCTTTCATCCTTTCAGGCGTCGATAAATTAAGTACCAGTTGTGTACTAGGGTTGATCTAATTGACTGGCCCCCTCCCCCAAAATTTCAGGCCTTGTGCCCAGAGTAGAAAAGAATGTTTAGCTTGGTCAAGTCAGTCTCTTACTACAATTGAGTTTTGTCTGTGCATTCTCGAGGTCATCAGGCAAGTTATGAGATATATATATATATATATATATATATATATATATATATATATAATAAATGCCAAAACAAATTTCTGTGTGTCAGTGTGTCACACTTTGACCCCCTCTACTATTCCTCCTGCTGGGGTGAATGTAATAGTAGGCGTAGAGACAGTGAGGGCAGTAGTAGGTTGACAGTTGTGATGGTAATAGGATGATAGTAATAGTGTGAGCTGTAGTTGTGATAGAGGCGGGGGCAACGGTGATGATGGTGCTGGTGGTCAGGGATGACGGTGATAGTAAGTGATGTGATTAAAAACAATGGTGATGGTGGAGGAGGGGAAGGCAGCAAAGTCAAAGGTATTGATGGTGGTGGTGTCAGTAGTCTGAATGGTGTGTGTATGGCAGTTGTGGTGGTGATGATGGTGACACTAGTGGTGATGGCTGAAAACAATCAACAGAAAGAGAGAGAGAAAGAAAGAGGTTAGACATAAAAAAGAATTGTACTGATCTCTGAATGGGAAGACAAAAAATGTTTATCATGCAGCTTTGCAATAATTTCCAAGTCGACAAATTATATTGTTGTTTTGATGAAAATTGTTCATTGCTTGAAAAATATTGGTCAAGTTTAATAAAATATACATACATACATACATACATACATATGCACACACATGTTTGTGTGTATATGAATATATGTATGTATGTGTATGTGTATCATGATTTTGATTATCAAGTTATATCTGCTCTGAATGTGGAGGCGCAATGGCCCAGTGGTTAGGGCAGCGGACTTGCGGTCATAGGATCGCGGTTTCAATTCCCAGACTGGGCGTTGTTAATGTTTATTCAGCGAAAACACCTAAAGCTCCACGAGGCTCTGGCAGAGGATGGTGGCAAACCCTGCTGTACTCTTCCACCACAACTTTCTCTCACTCTTACTTCCTGTTTCTGTTGTGCCTGTAATTCAAAGGGTCAGCCTTGTCACACTGTGTCACGCTGAATATCCCCGAGAACTACGTTAAGGGTACACGTGTCTGTGGAGTGCTCAGCCACTTGCACGTTAATTTCACGAGCAGGCTGTTCCATTGATCAGATCAACTGGAACCCTCGATGTCATAAGCGACGGAGTGCCAACAACAACAACAACAACGACAACATCTGCTCTGAATACATTTGTAAGCTGTTGTGCTGTAAGAAGAGGATTGTCACATTTCAAAACCAGCTTCTTTGTTTGAGACTGACAAAGATCTTTTAACTGGGGGGTTTAGAAAGTACTGAATACATACAAGGACAAAAAAATAAAAGTACTTTTTGTGTTGGACAAAGTTTAGTATATATGCATGTAGAAATAGTGAAAAATAATTGCATGAGGTCAAAGTACACAAATGAGAATAGTAAATAGTTGTGGAGAATAGTGAAAATTTTATATTGACAAGTAGGTGCACAAGTGACAATATTGAATCACTGTACATAGGTGAGAAGGTTTAGTTTGAGTACTTGAATGAGAATAATGAAAATAGTCTTTTGGGTGTCTACAAAAAAGGTTGATTGAGAGTGCTAAAGTTCAGCATGTGCAGGAGAGATAGTGATTGTCATAGTTTTACCTATGTATAATGCATTAGAAAGTTTGCAAGTAATGTGGTATATGAGGTAGACAGAAGTGCAACTATATGAGGTAGACAGAAGTGCAACTAAACTTTTGAGTAATTATATAGAAGTGTAGCTTAGCTTTCATATTGACATTAGACCATGCATTTATGAGGTGCATCATCATCATCATCATTATTGTTTAACGTCCTCTTTCCATGCTAGCATGGGTTGGACGGTTTGACAGGAGCTGGCGAGGCAGGAGCCTGCACCATGCTTCTGTGTCTATTTTGGCATGGTTTTTATGGCTGGACGCTCGTCCTAAACACGAACCACTCCGTAGAGTGGGCTGAATGCTTTTTACATGGCACTCGCACAAGAGAGGTAAGTTTTGGCATGGTTTTTACAGCTGGATGCCATTCCAAATGCAAACCACTTTACAGTGTGGAGTGGGTACTTTTCAAGTGGCACCATCTGTTATTTCCCACCTTGTGGCTGCAGTTATATTGTTCACTTTTAACTCCCAGATATATTTAGACAAGAATGCTGCAGTTCTTCCGTATATACCATATTTTAACATGTATAAGGAACCCTCGTATATAAGGAACCCCCTAATTTTGGAGGCTTAAAATTTGGAAAAAAAGGTTTTGTAAGGGCTTATAATACTATCCATAAAAAAACTCCCATATTTTTTTAACCTAATTTTTGACAAAAAAGGGTTCCTTATACATGTTAAAATATGGTAGTTTGGATGTGTGCAGCATGTGTACACATTCTGTTGATAGTGTCAACATAGTTCTTTCTACAACCTGTCCTTTTTATACTTTTACTTTGTAGATTATGTAATTGACTAAATTATAAATAAATATATAAATATATATATATATATGATATTTGCATAGATATGCATACACATACATATAGTCATAGTTTGAAATGAAAGGACAAGAGCATTTGAAGTCATCATACCCAAATTTCCATTACTTATTTCTTCTGGAAAAATCAAGATCACAACAGTCCTAGCCACCACTTCCTTGTCTCCACTTGCAACTCTCCCATAAGCACTTTCTTTGTTACCTCAAACAAACTGTTGTCACCTCATGTTTCTGCTTACCATTTCCTATTAAAGACACCACTCATGCTCTAAACCTCTTCAATGTCTCATTTCTCTCTGGGCTTTCCAAACTTCTTTTTCCTTTTGACCCCCCACCACCACCACCACAATGATGGTTTCTCAGCTTTAAAATACTTCCTTGACCGCTGCCCCTCCTTACCTCTATCCAGATTGACCAACCTCAACTCTCTAACTGAAATCGTTTTTACATTCAAATGTCTCACCCCCTCCTCTTCTGGTGATTTTACTATCAAAGATCAGAGTAGTAAAGGCAGCTAAGACAAGCTCTAATCACACTTTCTAGACCATTAAAACATACACTTCTCCATAAATTCTGCTTTCTAATCTCAAAGTTCACTGCTTCCATCCAGTCACACTCAGCCTAGTATATTCAAATGCTCAAACTTGATGCCACATTCGTCCCATCACCTCAAACACATTAACTATAAATAGCCCTATATCACAGCAAACTGTCGCTCAAAACCTTAGCTGCAGTCCAACTAACCACAACTACTGCATTACATGCAAACTTTGCACTGCATCGTATGCTGGCAAAACATGGTACTGCTTAAATGATTTTGCACACATCTTCACAGCTTTCCCCACCACAATCAGAGTAGACCCCCAGCCCAGATTTCATTCAACTCATCAGGCTACTCCACTGATCAGCTCTTAGTGACAGAGGTTTCTTAACACCACAGTCCTCCACATGAACACAAACATAAAGTGAAACAAATGATCTTTGCACTTTGCTCTAAATATTCTGCAGGACTTAAGAAATGATTCTTCTTTTCTCCAAAAAATATTTCAATTTTGTTTTTATTAATTAAGCATTAACAACTATGCATTTCCAGTTTCATTCTCACCACTGACTTATTACCTACTTTTCCATTCTCCTTCTCACCTTCCCACCTATATGCAATTTCAGTAAAAGGTAGACTATATGACGCATGTGTGCAAACAGCCACGCTACATGGCAATGAAACATGGGCCATGACTGCTGAGGACATGTGTAAGCTTGCAAGGAATGAAGCCAGTATACTCTACTGGATGTGTAATATCAGTGTGCATACACGACAGAGTGTAAAAGTCATGAGAGAAAAGTTGGACTTAAGAATCATCAGATGTGGTGTGCAAGAGAGACGACTGCGCTGGTATAGTCATGTGTTGCATATGGATGAGGACAGCTGCGTAAAAAAGTGTCACACCCTAGCAGTAGGGGGGTCCTGTGGTAGACCCAGGAAGACCTGGGATGAGGTGGTGAAGCATGACCTTCAAACGTTGGGCCTCACTGAGGCGATGACAAATGACCGAGACCTTTGGAGATATGCTTGAGAAGACCCAGCAAGCCAAGTGAGATCACAACTGTGGCTTATGCCAGTGCAGCCCAACCAGCCATTTAAGAGTACCCTTCAATCATTGGGCAATAAACTGCGCTTGCGAAGACCTGTTGAGGCAAGTGAAATTGTTGTCGTAGCCCATGACAGTACTGCCCGATTGGCACGTAAAAGCACCATTTGAGCGTGGTCGATGCCAGTGCCAGCTGACTGGCTCCCATGTGGATGGCAAGTAAAAAGCACCATTCAAGTGTGGTCGATGCCATGTACCACCTGACTGGCCCTCATGCCAGTGGCACATAAAAAGCATCCACTACACTCTCAGAGTGGTTGGCATTAAGAAGGGCATCCAGCTGTAGAAACTCTGCCAGATCAGATTGGAGCCTGGTGCAGCCTTCTGGCCAGCCAGCCCTCAGTCAAACCGTCCGACCCAAGCCAGCATAGAAAGTGGACATTAAACAATGACGATGATGAGTCAAGAGTCCAGAACCACTGTGAAAGATAGTGCATAGTTTATTATTTCCCATCTTGTGGTTGTGCTTTACCAGACACATTGAGACAGGGACACTTTCTTCACTTTGCATTCCAGAATGTATGCATGTGTTGTTGTGTGCCTGTGAACATTCCTTTGGTAGTGCCAATGTAGATGTTTTACAATCTGTGCTTATTTTGTTGTCATGTAAATAATATTACTATGTATATATTACAAATGAATGAATATATAAATATAAGAGAGAGAAAGACAGAGAATGAGATAATATGAATGAAAAGTAATAAATTAACTTACTTCCCAGCTGTAATATGAAAATTGCCTGCAACCCGGTTGACATGTAGTGAACCATGAATTCGGCAGGCATCAGGTGGTCCATCACGTTTAAGCCCACTGCAATAGCATATACAATATAATGTTTAGATACACGAATACACAAACATATACACATGTATGTGTGTAAGTATAAATATATATATGCATATATGGGTACAGGACATCACCAACTGTGTAAACAACATGAAATACGAAAACAAACAAGTTAAGTATGCAAACAACAAGAGAAAAAAAACGAAAACAGGGCTAGTAAACAGAGAGAATGACCCTTCATCAGTATCGGCTGCCTATCTATTCCTCATTTCAAGTATTCAATACACACACACAAATATATATCATCATATAGTGTCCATTTTTCCATGCTTGCCCGAGTCAGATAGGATTTGTTGAAGCAGATTTTCTACAACTTGATGTACAACTGTCAATGCTCACCTGATTCCAGGCAATGTAATATTTTTCATAGCCAAACATGATTTTCCATAGCAGACTGAAAACACTTGTATAATGATGATGCTTGTTTACAACCATCACATGATGTCAGACAAGGGTACACATATGCACACACATGTATAGCATATATATACACTTACCCATAGTACGACACAGTGGAATTGAATCCAAAACCAAGAAGCTCTGAAGTAAACTTCTTAACCACACTGTCATATATCTATTTTAATGTATGTCATTTCAGATTTTTAGCATAATCTTCCCCAACTTATATTTTCCACAGACCACTTTTCCTGTGTTGCCAGTCATCACTCCCTCTCCCTTGACTCACTTCCTATTGACACTCATACTTCATTCTCAACACTGTTTACCGAAGAAGAGTCTCAAAATGCTTATCTCAGCCATCATTTGGAAGAGTATTTCTATAAATGAAATTCTACTTCCAAAGTAAGGTAATCATCACCTGTCTCAGAACTACAAAGGAATCACAATCTCACCTCTTGTCTCAAAAATCTAGAACTCTATACTTCTTAATAGAATTTCCCTTATAATTCTTAATAGAATTTCCCCAATCACTGAGATGAGCGCCACTGGTTGTCATAAAGAATCCACTTTTCATCGCAAGTCACAATCTGGTCGAGAAACGGGTCATTCTTATTGCGAAAAAGAAGGGAAGATGACACTTCAAAACAACATTTGTTTTTGGTTGTCGTCCAATTCATGCAGCACTCATTTCTCAAGTATTTTTGTTTTTCCAATCTCTTTCAAGTGGTTGGAAATTGTCGTATACATAACGCCTAATTCAGAAGCAAGCTCTCGAACAGTTGTGTGTGGATTGGCTTCGACTAAGGCTCTTAGTTATCGTTGTCAACATCCGATGGCCAACCACTATGCTTACCATCTTCAAGACTCTTGTCACTGCTACAACATTTCTTGAACCACCATTGAACTGGGCGTTCATTAGTGGTTCCTGAGCCAAACACATCATTGATATCGCGAGCTGTTTCAGCAGCTTTTCGGCCTAGCTTGCACTGGAATAAGAAAACTGTGCGAATTTGCTTTTTGTCCATGTTGTATTCAACATTCTGGAAAAAATGGCCTAATTATTCAAAAAGGAAAAGAGTAACACGATTAGATAGAGTGAAAAATGGGCTTTAAAATGATATATAAAGTCAAAGTAATTCAATGAAAATTAATTTGAAAATACATCATTTAAAACCAAAATTTAAAATTCCGCAAGAACTTTCTTGACAACCTAATAATAAAATTATCACGGAAACAACCTAAAAATAAAGATTCATAACAATTTTTTTATCACAGAAACCTGAAAATAAAGATTTATTAGAAATCAACAGGAGAGCCACTGAGTCTGATAGACATGGTTGGACTGCCTTTTATCTGTACTTGATCAAGGTTAATAAACTACATACTGGGAAATAAACTACATACTGATTTATGAATCCAGCACAAGACATTAATTTTATGGAAGGGAGAGGACAGTACATTAAATCAACCACAGTATTTCACTGGTACTTATCTAAATACTTGCTGACAGATGAAATGCAAAGTTGATGCTGATGGAATTTAAAATTATAATGTAAAAGACACACTTAAATACAACAAGACATTTATCTTGAGCAGACCACAACCCTAATAACAACAAAAAGAATATATAAATAATACATACGGATCTGGCATGTTAGCAGCAAGAGATGATATCCCAGATGTGAGCCACAAAACTTCCTGGATAGCATGGTAATCTTCTCTTAAATATTGGTTAAATTCTTGAAGTGTGTTATGGTAGTGTTGTTGCTGTGGAGTGAGATCAAAGTAAGCATCATCTTGCTGTAACTGACCAAAGGCTTGAACATCTTGGCCAGTGATATCTAAACAATCAGCTCCAACAGCTAGAAAATGAAAAGTAAAATATAATAACAATAATAATAATGATAATAATAATAATAATAATAATAATAATAATCCTTTTTATTATAGGCACAAGGCTGGAAATTTTGGGGGAGGGGGTTATTTGATTACATCAACCCCAGTGCATAACTGATACGTAATTTATCGACCCTGGAAAGATGAAAGGCAAAGTACACCTCAGCAACATTTGAACTCAGAATGTAGCATTTCGCTTGATATGCTAATGATTATGTCAGCTTGCTGTCTTTAATAATAATAATAATCCTTTCTACTATGGGCACAAGGCCTGAAATTTTGGAGGAGGGGGTAAGTCAATTACATAGACCCCAGTACTCAACTGGTATTTATTTTATCAACCCCAAAAGGATGAAAGGTAAAGTCGACCCCCGGCGGCATTTGAACTGAGAACATAGTAACAGATGAAATGCCACTAAACATTTCACCAAGCATGCTAACAATTCTGCCAGCTTGCTGCCTTAATAATAATAATAATAATAATAATACTAATAATAATAATAATAATGGTTTCAAATTTTGCCACAAGGGCAGACATTTTTGGGGAGGGGATCTGTCGATTACATAAACTCCACGACCCCGAAAAGATGAAAGGCAAAGCTGACCTCAGCAGAAAGAATAATAATAATAATCCTTTCTACTATAGGCACAAGGCCTGAAATTTTGGGGAATGGGGACTAGTTGATTACAGCAACCCTAGTATTTCACTGGTACTTAATTTATCGACCCTGAAAGGATGAAAGGCAAAGATGACCTAAATGGAATTTGAACTCAGAATGGAGCGACAGGTAAAATACTACTAAGTATTTCATTTCATCCATCATGCTAACGATTCTGCCAACTTGGAGAGGTATAGAGAAAATAACAAAGTACCAGGACCTAGCCACTGAGTTGCAAAGGCTATGGAAAGTATAGATAAAATGTATCCCTGTGGTTATAGGTGCATTAGGAGCTAATCCTAAAGATTTGAACAGCTGGATAGAGGAAATAGGCATAAAACTTAGTTTAGTGCATCTCCAGAAAACAGTGTTATTAGGGACAGCAAGGTTACTTGTAGCTCAATGGTAGGATTCATGTGACTACATGAAATGATAATAATAGTAAAAATAATAATAATGATGATTGGTTAGCATCTAGCATAAGCAAAATTAGTATAGAAAACAGAAATGAATTGATAAATAATCAATAAAGTTTATTAACTAATGCATCAAACACACTTCACCCCATATTGAGATTAGACAGAAAATTCCAATAAGATGGAAAATGCTATGCAATTTCAGTTCAAAAGCAACAAATGTTGTTTCTTATGTGATAATTAAGTCTGTAAATGAAAGGAGCAGGAGAAGCAGTCAACTTTACAGCTGTTTCAAAGATGGCACTGAGTACATATCGTATAATATTACAAATATTTCAAGGCGAACCAGCATCCTTTCACATCAGGTGCACATAGTTGTTCTGTTGGAAATTATTTGCCATAATGAATTAAGAAAAAAAAAGCAATAAACTAAAGAACATATAATAAAAAATCAATTACATCAACCCAGTACTTAACTAGTACTTATTTCATTAACCCTGAAAGGATGAAAGGCAAAGCTGACATTGGTGGGATTTGAACTCAGAACATAAAGACAGATGAAACATCACTAAGTATTTTGCCTAACATGATGGAGTAAAGTAGAAACGTATGATAAGGGAAACTTATAGATAAATTTTGACAATAAGGATAAACTATATGGTCACCAATATCTGAATGTGAAGTTGAATTAAGATGACTACAAAATGAACTTCTTCACCACACAACAGCGTCCCCTATTAACTATTTATTAAAACAAATGGAACAAGTGAATGATGGATCACAACATTACTATATTTGTGATCATATACTTACTTGGACATTTCATTGCCACTGTAATATCAACATTAATTTGGAGAGTGCTGGAGAGTGAAAATGAAAAAAGAACATAAACAAAATTAGAAAAAAAAATATCAAGTTTAGTTAGTAATGAATAATTGATAGAAAATCGTTGTTCAAATATATAAGAAATAATGGTCAAAACCAAAGCAGAAATGGACCACGAAAATCTTATTGGGAGAAATGAGAATGGTAAGGGTGATGGCTTCCAGAAGATACTTCACAGGTTTGATAATGCTTCTGTGTTACATTAGATGCTGGGTAACATTGTTGTTGGCACTCCGTCACTTACGACGTCGAGGATTCCAGTTGATCCGATCAACGGAACAGCCTGCTCGTGAAATTAACGTGCAAGTGGCTGAGCACTCCACAGACACGTGTACCCTTAACGTAATTCTCGGGGATATTCAGCGTGACACAGTGACAAGGCTGACCCTTTGAATTACAGGCACAACAGAAACAGGAAGTAAGAGTGAGAGAAAGTTGTGGTGGAAGAGTACAGCAGGGTTTGCCACCATCGCCTGCCGGAGCCTCGTGGAGCTTTAGGTGTTTTCGCTCAATAAACACTCACAACGCCCGGTCTGGGAATCGAAACCGCGATCCTATGACAGCGAGTCCGCTGCCCTAACCACTGGGCCATTGCACTTCCACGCTGGGTAACATAGGTAACACAAATATCTTTTCGGGGATTGATTATTTCATCAGTTCATCTTTTAATCAGTCACTTACCTAATGAACAATTCAAGAAGGAATAAAAGTGGCAAGATCGTACAATCTGTTAAGCTAAATTAACCACTGTTTTGTAAAAACACTTAGAGTAAGGTTCCAAGCTAAGTCTATGAGCTTGTTGGGGTTGTTTTATGGTTTTATCAGACAGACAGTCTGTAACTATGATATATTACATTTAACAATAAGGTTGATGTGATTTATATCCCATTTGAACATCGGTAGGTCATGACTAAGCTATTTCACTTTATTTATTCCTTGTCTGTGTAATTTCCAATTGTAAACAATAGCCTGGAGATGATGATATGATGACACAGTATGAAAACAGAAAATTTTAATGGTGATAGAATAATGACCTATCAAGTATCACAGAACATGTTTGTATTGCATTCAATTAGAGCAGTGTTAATTTTCCAACAGACCAAATCTGTGACGCACATTTAATATTTGGTTAAACAATGTCTTGTCACTAGCCCTTATCAGCAACTTGTGGCAGCCCTCATTAACCTGGAGGGACTTGAGCTTCAGCATGATAATTTAGTACAGACAGATTATATGAAGACATGCGTACCTTTCCTTCTTTGGACACTAAACTCTGCTTGCGAAGACCTGTTGAGGAAAGTGAAATCGAAACCGAACTAAATTCGACGACTGGCACCCATGCCAACGTCGTCTCTTTCATTGGACACGAAACTCAGCTTGTGAAGACTTATTGGGGCAAGCGAAAGCGAAATCGGGATGGCACCTGTGCCCAGCGTCGCCTTTCTGGCACTTGTGCCCGTGGCATGTGTAATGGACTTTCGAGCGAGATCATTGCCAGTGCCCCTGGACTGGCTCTTGTGCAGGTGGCACATAAAATACACCATTTGAGCGTGGCCATTGCCAGTACCGCCTGACTGGCCTTCGTGCGGGTGGCACGTAAAAGCACCCACAACACTCTCAGAGTGGTTGGCGTTAGGAAGGGCATCCAGCTGTAGAAACTCTGCCAAATCAGATTGGAGCGTGGTGTAGCCATCCGGTTTCACCAGTCCTCAGTCAAATCGTCCAACCCATGCTAGCATGGAAAGCGGACGTTAAACGATGATGATGATGATGATGAATGACCCAGTGATTTGTGAAGGTTAATTGGGTCTTTGTTTCATTAACTTTGAGCAATAGTGTAATACCTAATTTAAGACCCATCAGTGTCACCTTTCCTAAATTCATTATCAGTTCAATAAAGGTTGTTTGAGAATTTTTTTCTATTCATCTATCTGTTACTACAATTCTCAACTTTTTCAACCAACTTGTTTCATCACTTACTCATATTCCAGACTGTCATACAGACATCCCAAACACTTGACCTATTTCTTGTTGCAAAAATCTAACCTCTTCCAACCTATAACTATCTCAGCATCTATCAGATCATCTAACTATTGCCTAATTGTAACTAACCAACACAAAATCACATGCTACATGGCACCCTATGGCACTTCAATTCAGCTGACTGGTCAGAGTTCAGCCTGTTTTATATCAATTTTCGCTGAAAGCAACACTCATACTTCACTCTTGGCACTAAAATAATCTGCTAGAGAAGTGATGTTAAGGCATGTTCCTCCACATCTTACACACTTATAGCTGTGCTGTGGCTTTCATAGCAAAAAACAAGGCCTATAATACCTGAAGAATTCTACCCACTCTCCAAAATTGGTTGGCAATCATCCAGCAGCACAACTCTTATAAGACTATTATTCAGTCAGAAAGGATACCTTCATACAGCTCTCAAGTTTTCCCACCATCCAAAATATAGCAGATCCAACTAGTCCTTAAATCTCCATCAACTTTGCTGTCTCTTTTTACCTCATCTTCTAAATGATGGCTTCACTTTGTGAGAAAGTATCCACCTTTACAGTTCTATTTCACATCTAAATTCATACTATGCGCTCTCAGACAATCTCCTCTAAATTTATCCCCTTTCACTCTAATGGGCTCCCCACCTCACATACATACACATGCCAAGTGCAGAAATAATTCCATTTGCTTCAAACAAACATGACCTTTGCCCCTAGAAATGTCCCTTTTATTAAACTTAAACAATGTGCTCCTGAACTTGTTCCTATATTCACCAGATTCTTTAATCTCCCACTCTCAAGAGGATATACTCTAAGCATTTGGGAAAACACTACAGTGCATCGCATTCCAAAGAAAGGAAACTTCTCTGACCTAGTTAACTACTGTCCCATTTCCCTCACTTCTAACATATCTAAGGTAATGAAAAACCCATTAACAACAATGTTCTTCAGGACCTGGCTCACTCTCTCTGCTCAATGATCACTAGTCCAGCTTCCACGGAGCCAGATCTACTGGAAACTACTCTCTTATGCTACTCACTAGATGGCCTTCATGATGAATGCAACGTTAGTGCTTTAAACATCAATAAAACTTTGAACCACATCTGGCACATGAATTTCTTATCAAATCTTTCTACCTATGGGCTTCAACCATCTCTCACATTTTGCACTGGTAGATTGCTATCAGGCTGCACAATTGTGACGTGTTGATAGAGCTTTTTCTGCTCAACTCTCCATCAACTGTGGTGTACCACAGGATTCAGTTTTGTCTTCCACTCTCTTCCTTCTATTCATCAATGGCCTATTTGCTGCTATATCCAATAATACGATTGTTATGCAGATGATGCCAATCTTGTCACTTTTAACAGCAAAAGAATCCAGTCATATCAATAAAGCAATTGTACCAAATCCTGCCTAAACATGAATAGCACTTGTCTAGTGCCCTCGCAATCACTTCAAATGCTAAGCCTCACTATTACTGAGAATCTTAGCTGATAAAAAAACACATCAGTAGCACAGCTAGGACTACATCCCAAAGACTGCCTCTTCTCTTCAGGGTCAGAAACTATTTCAGCCTCCAACAATTGACACTCTACAAAGCTCAAATCATCATCATCATCATTTAACATCCGTTATCCATCTGGCATGGGTTGTAGCTAACAGGAGCTGACTGACTGAAGGGCTGTTCAGGCTCCCTGTCTATTTTGGCATGGTTTCTATAGCTGGATGCCCTTCCTAGTGCCAACCACTTCACAGAGTGTATTGGGTGCTTTTTACATGGCACCAGTACTTACAAGTACGCAAATGAAGTCTGCAATAGGGTATGTTTCCACATCTGAGACCGTGCTACTGATGCTGCTAATGTTAATCTGTTGAAAGTGTCTTAAATCTCACACAGATCTGTTTCAGCCTCTTTCTGGCTTTTTTATTGCCACTACAATGGCTTCTGTTCCTTGAAACTGGTTAGTCATATACCTTCCCCACCTGTCTCTCCACCTCTTGTCACTCCTGTGTGTCCAATCTCACATACCCTGCACTAACTACAATTCCCATCCTACATGCCCGGAATGTCACCCCTCTGGAATCACCTCTGTTCATCTCTTTCTAGGAGGTAGCAAGTTGCAACAGTTTAGAAAAAATATTAATGGCATCAATCTTACCAGACTTGGTGAGTCTGCAAAGGTCATAGACACTGCCCCTTCCTCCAGACCCAGCAAAAAAAAAAAAAATATGCACTTAACTAAGTGAAGACATAAGGGAAGATATAAAGGGCTCAAGAGTTCCAATAAAGACAGCAATTACTTACCCATCTACACTGGAATCCACCATATAGTCAAACTCCAGTTCTGACTCTGAGTAATATCTGATTTCAGATATAGTGAGGATGATGATGATGATAAATGTAATGATGGATACTACAAGAAAGAGAAAACAATTACACAATGAAAAAACAATTACACCATTTTACACAGAGGAAGAGAAATTATAAGTCACGTAAGTCAACACACACACATACATTATATGATGAGCTTTTTTCACTTCCTTGTACCAAATCTACTCATAAGGTTTTGATTGGCCCATGACTATAACAGAAGGCACTTGCCATAAGTGCCATGTAGTAGGACTGAACAATGTATCTGGGAAGCAAATTTTTTAACCACAGGGCCATGTATGCACCTGTAATTATATAATCTACAGGAGTTCTAAATGATTACTGCTTAAATTTAAGTTCAGTTCATGACTTTATGCAGTTGAGAAAGAAATCTGTGCAGCATAGATCATAATTTACTTTGGACATTTCTTGAAGAACCTGTAGTACCAATTCATGATGCACAACAGGAATAAAACTTGTAGATTTAACTTCACAAACACAATGAAATACCTTGAAGAGGATTTGAAATGAAGATAAAAACAAAGTACTAGTAATATACTAAGGATGATTCAATTAACTATATCTCCAATACATCCAAATGACTCTATATATGGTCATAAGGAATCACTAGTATAATACATTATCATTAATATCATTATGGGTTAGACAATGCTTTTTGAGGCCTACTCTTTTAGTAATCATACAGAGATAGTGTCATTGTCATCAATTAACATCCATATTCCACACTGGAATGGGCTGGATGGTTTCACAATATTGCATATATCAATATTGTCAAACCAAAGGGCAATATCAAGCTCCAATGTCTGCTTGGGCATGGTTTCTACAGCTGGATGTCCTCCCTAATGCTAACCACTTTACAGTATGTACTGGATACTCTTTTTGCAGAATTGGTATGAGTGAGGCCACCAAGTAACTTGCAAGACAAGTCCCCACCTCCCAACTGAGTGGATTGTGTAGTAGAAAGGAAGGAGACTTTATGCCAGGTGTTCAGAGACTAATGTATGATAGATGGGCAGGAACAGGTATCTTACCATAGAAAAGGTACATGACTATTCCAGGTGGAAGGAGAGAAAAAGGTGGTGGTGACCAGGTGACAGGGTTACCCTCAAGATACAAGAAGGTGAATATAAGAGGGAAAATGGACAGAGGATCAGGAAGAGCAGGTGGGTAAGTTTGCAAGAGTGTGTACTTATTCTAAAAACTGTGATACAAATGGAAAACATGCAAAGAAGTTGTTTTACCCTCCTAGGTAATTCCATATCTAAAATGTAATGGAACTATTTTATTAAGGATTACAGTTGGCCTTACTGAGAGTATCCCAGATTGCCAGATCTTAGTTTCAATCAAAACCTTTTCTATCAAGCTCTTAATTAGGCATTATGGGACAAATGTATATGAATGCTGTAGACAGTAAAGGCTCTATATAACAAAGATTTAGTTAGCGTGCAGTAAAGATCTGCAATCAAAGTATCACTTGATCAGTCCTTCCAATGGTGTCTCTATCATCCAATGACTCGTAACATTCACCCTGAGCTAGTTTATTAGATAAATGCACTGGTTATGAAATTAGGTTAATTTGAATCACCTAACTCCAAATTTACCCAAAATTAACCAGAATATATCCTCTGCAAAATTGTAATCAAATACATAATGATGTTAATGCAACTGTGTTTCCAACAATGTCTTAGAAGATTAAAATTTTGAAGAAATGTGTATATTCAATAAAACTATTTATTCTTATGCATAACAGATGTTGTCCATAATATATTTACTAAAAACAGCACTAACTATGGCTGGGAACCTGCTGTCTTTATAGCAGTAGTTAAATCATAAAGACAGCAGTAACTATAACTACGGTTACATACTTTTTTGTCTTTGAGGTGGTAGTTAATATATATTTAATAAAAACAACAGCTGCTTATTAAAACCAGCATTAGTTATAATAGGGTGAGCATTTCATATCAGTAAATAGACTTAGTAATAAAAGACAGCAGTTACTATACTTAGTAAAGAGAGTAGTCAGTAACTATAAAATTGTAGTTGGATGAATAGTTAATGGCAGTTAATATATATAATAAAGATGATAATTACTATACATAATATACTTAACCATTTTACCAATTAAACTGGTCATATCTGGCCCAAATAGTCTACCTGTTTTATTAGCGTTGTATCTCAACAATCAGACAGAGCTGAAGGCTGATATCTAGACCACTTTGACTTCCATCACACCTGAATTGCTTGGTTTTCTCTATGCCATAATGTTCTCAGGTAGTCAGAGCTCCAATCAAGTTCTATATGGAATTTCATACCTTTCTCTCAAATGTTGACCCACTTGCTCCATTGTAATGATATGTTTTGGATGTGAAGATATCGAGTAAGACCTTTGGCAATAAGCCGTGCTTGAGAAGACTCATCAAGCCAAGTGAAATCATAGTTGTGGCAGGTGCCGTTGCTATGTAACTGGCACCCATGCTAGTAGTATGTAAAACGCATCCATTGTACTCTTCAAGTGGTTGGTGTTAGGAAGGGCATCCAGCTAAAGAAACTATGCCAAATCAGACTGGAATCTGATGCAGCTCTCCAGTTTACCAGTTACAGTCAAACTGTCTAACCCATGCCAGCATGGAAAGCAGACGCTAAATGATGATGATTTTGAGATATTTGGACACCTGTGTGGAAGCCATTATTAGCTTATATCGAAGAATAGATTAGTTTAGATTTATTGAGTCTACTACCAATTGAAATTTTAATATGTTGACTAAACTAACAACAAATATATCCAATTTTTGTATAATATTCTAATGTTCTGAGATGTACTTCTATATATGTAACCAAAACACTAAACAATCTTTCAGATCAATGTTAAATGTGAAATTTCAACTTTAATATACTTTAACCCTTCAGCATTCAATTTACTCTATCAATTGTAATGCTTATTTATTCACAATGTTTTAAATTAATTATGCTTTATCTTGCAGCAGCAAGATTTTGATGTGATAGTTTATTTTTAGAATGACATTATAGGGTAGGTGTGAGAGTCTGAATCTGGGTAGTTTTAATATAAAACAGGTAGAATATTTGAGCCAGATATGGCTAGTTTAAATGCTAAAGGTTAATATATATATGAGGGTGCATGGTCTAGTGGTTAGGGCGTTGCACTCATGATTGTGAGATCACAGTTTCAATTCGTACACTGGGTGGTGCATTGTGTTCTTGAGCAAAGCTCTTCATCTCACATTGCTCTACAATCACATCAACTCTTGAAGCGTGTTACACCATGCACCTGTTCAGTCAATATCAATTTGATGGGGATAGTGAGCTTGTTCAACACATACATTTGATCTCTATAAACAAATCATTTGTGCAGGTCGTTCAGCAAAGGCTGAACACTCATACGTTGAATTCAACAGGAGAGTCCATCATATATATAATGTGTATACCTACATTCCTCTATATATATATATCATCATCATCATCGTCATCGTTTAACGTCTGCTTTCCATGCTAGCATGGGTTGGACGATTTGACTGGTGAAACTAGATGGCTACACCAGGCTCCAATCTGATTTGGCAGAGTTTCAGATTGGAGCCTGCCAAATCAGACTGGAGCCTGATCGTGAAGTATATTTGCCACCTAAATGTGGCAGACCATAGGGGACGATGCTACCGTTGTTTACAGCCCCAGGAAGAGAACACCTCCAGCTGGCAAACAACACACTGTCTGTATCCGATTAGTATTTGCAAAGGGAAATCATTGTTCCCATCTCTAGCCTTACATGATACACACAGATCCAGGTTTCTGGGTAGTAACTCGTCATCAGCTTGTGACAATCACCAGCTAGCGATAAGAACTCATTCAAAGTGCAAAATACCATTTGCTTTTTCCAGTGATAAACTGTTGCTGATCTCGAAAATGGAGAAATAAGCAATAATAAATCTCTGAGCAAGACGTAAACAGTAGCAGCACAGAATCGTGAAGTATATTTGCCACCTAAATGTGGCGGACCCATAAGGGACGATGCTACTGTTGTTTATAGCCCCAGGAAGATATCTCCTCCTGCTGGCTAACAACACACTATCGTGTAGTATATTTGCCATCTAAATGTAGTGGACCCCAATCATGAAGAAAAATAATATACATACCTCCACCACCAGTGGCACTGGTTTCCTTGTAATTCTCAGGAACTTTGGGGAAAGCATCAAGTTCTTTAACAACTTTTAAAGTTTGCTTCCTATTAACAATGTTCAAGCGTCGCATTTTTGTTTGTAGTTAAAATATATCACAAAAAATCTTGAAAGGAACAGAAACAAAACCAGAAATTAATATTTATATTGAATGACATAATTAAAATCAAATACTATATCCCATATTTTAACGTGTATAAGGAACCCTTTTCTGTCAAAAATTAGGTTAAGAAAATATGGGAGTTTCTCATACATGGATAGTATTATAGTGCCTTACAAAACCTTTTTTCCGAATTTTAAGCCCCAAAAGTTAGGGGACTTCTTATACATGTTAAAATATGGTACATATAGATTTTCCTTTATCTTTTACTTGTCTCAGTCACCATGAAAATTTTTAGGCAAACAAACCAACCCCAGTACTTAAAGATAACAATAATTGCTAAAATAATAATAATAATGATTTCAAATTTTGGCACAAGGCCAGCAATTCTGTGGGCAGGAATAAGTTGATTACATTAACCTCAATGCTCAACTGGTACTCATTTTATCAACCTCGAAAGGATGAAAGGCAAAATTGACCTCGGTGGAATTTGAACATAGAACATTAAGATGAACAAAATGCCACTTAGCATTTTGCCTGTCATGCTAATGATTCTGTCAAGAACAAAGCCTCAAATTTTGGTGTTGGGGTTAAGTAGATTACATCAACCCCAGTGCACATCTGGCACTTTATTTTATCAACCCTCAAAGGATAAAAGCAAAGCTGACTTCAACAGGATTTGAACTCAGAACATAAATAGCAGGTAAAAAGTTGCTGAGTATTTTGTCCAATTTGCTAATGATTAATAATAATAATAATCCTTTCTACTAAATTTGTCGGGAGGGGACTAGTCGATTACATCGACCCCAGTGTTTCAGTGATACTTAATTTATCGACCCCCAAAAGGATGAAAGGCAAAGTCAACTTCGGCAGAATTTGAACTCAGAATGTAACGATGGGCGAAATACCGCTAAGCATTCTCTCTAGAGTGCTAATGATTCTGCCAGCTTGCTGCTTTAATAATAATAATAGTAATAATAATAATTATAAGCTTATTGGATACAATGCACGGGTGAACTACAAATTGTCAGAAGAGGGTAAAAAGGGACTGGTAGCAATAATAGGTCAAGCAAAGAAAGACAGCAATGACAGCCAAAACTACATACACAGTATACAGAAAAAAAGACAAAAAAATTATAGTAAAAGAGCCATAAAGAGAAAAAGAATGCATAGATACATCAGGAGTAGTGGTGTTGAATTTCAGGAAGCGAAGAATTTTTCATGAATGATGCAGTGTACTGACAACTGATGCAGGTTGTTTATTCTGTTTTGAAAAATTGTTCCTAAGATTCATGGGTGCTGTGCTGTTTCCTTTTTCACTTTATAAGTAATTTATGTAACAAGTTTCCGTGAAATTTAAATTTTAAAATTAAATATATTTTTTTTTTACAGGAACAACATGGTCATCCTATTTTATATTCTAAGATATGCTGTCATAAGATTTATGGTTGAAACACATGAACTTCCATTTGAAATGCAGAAGAAATTACGTGCAAGGAGATTGAGCAGGCTAAACAAATACATCAACTTCTTCCCTGGCTCCTATGAGAATTCTATGCAAGAAAATAGCTGAGAATATTTAGACTTTTAATTGGCACCTTGAGCAAATGTCTTCAACTATAACCTTGGGCCAAACAAAGCCTAGTGAGTGGATCTGTATGTGTATATGTAGACAGACGGACAGATAGATAGATAGATAGATATATATAGATGTGTGTGTATGTGTGTCTTAGTTTGTGTGTATGATCCATAACTTAGCAGCTCAGCAAAAGAGGACAACAGAATAAGTACCAGGCTTTAAAAAAATGTACTGGTACTGATTCCTTTGGTTAAAAATTCAAGGTGGTGCTCCAGCATGGCCACAGTCTAATGACTGAAACAAGTAAAAGATAAAAGAAAAAAAAGGATAATAAAAAATGATGAGCATTTTCCCCAACAAAATCTGATGCCAGATTTTGTGTTTCCCAGTCTCTCCTCTGAGATCAACAAAGTTAATCACTCCATCAAGGAACTCTCAATGTGATCATTGAACTTGCTTGAAATAGCAACCTAATATCCATCAAATTACATTTTACCATCTTAAAATAAGAGCATATTGGGTAACATGGCCTGCAGTGGGGTACAGTATCTGAAAAATTATGTGACAGCCATTTCTGGAATGGCTTTAACTAAACATCTACTCAGTTAGGAGCTAAATAACAACTGGATTAACAACTGGCATCGACATGAGAAAGTGTTTGTCATAGTATTTACCTGAACTCCTCACATTTTATGATAAAAGATGAAATACTGAATTACTGAAAACCTAAGTCCATATTGTAAACGGTAAGTATAGTTACATATGTGTGCGAGCAACAATATCAATAGAACAGTCTTTCAGGGGGTTGACTTGGTTATCCACATCAGCATTAAACCTTCAGTGAATTTTGAAAGAAGATGAAGCTATAATCTGTGTTGGTAAACTGAAGTATAAAAAGTTTACAAAGTGCAGAAGAGAAATATATCCCCACAGTAAAATAATTTATTCTACCTCATGCATTATTTTTGTATTATTTATCTAGCTAGCTATCAACCTCTTCCTTTAGCTCGCTGAGAATCAATTATTCAATATATTTAGTTACATATTCACCGCTTCACCTAACAAAATATCAATTCATCCAACTGTCCATCAAGTTGTATTTACAGTTAGTTAGTCAATATCTGTAAATAAAACTGCTATATACTTTAAAAAAAAAGGCGCAGGAGTGGCTGTGTGGTAAGTAGCTTGCTTACCAACGACATGGTTCTGGGTTCAGTCCCACTGCGTGGCACCTTGGGCAAGTGTCTTCTACTGTAGCCTTGGGCTGACCAAAGCCTTGTGAGTGGATTTGGTAGACGGAAACTGAAAGAAGCCCGTCGCATATATGTATGTATATATATATATATATATATATATATATATATATGTATGTGTGTTTGTGTGTCTGTGTTTGTCCCCCCACCATCGCTTGACAACCGATGCTGGTGTGTTTACGTCCCCGTAACTTAGCGGTTCGGCAAAAGGGACCGATAGAATAAGTACTAGGCTTACAAAGAATAAGTTCTGGCGTCGATTTGTTCAACTAAAGGCGGTGCTCCAGCATGGCCACAGTCAAATGACTGAAACAAGTAAAAGAGTAAAGAGATGAAAGTTTTTTCATTTTATTGTTTTAACTAAGAAACCAAGTGTTTCAGCAAGAGATAGGCTTTTAACATTAGAAGCTCAAAACCACTCATTTTTGTGGGACAGTATTGTTAATTCAGTTGAAACAGTTCTTGGACTGGTTATTTATCCTAGAAAGGATAAAAGGCAAAATCAATATCATTGGGCTATAACTAAACACAACATGGTGTTTTGTTTGTTGTTTTACCAAATCTGACATTTTCACTACAGACTTACCAGATGAAATAGTGGTTTCAAATTATGGTATAATGTCAACAGTTTTAAGGGATGGGGTAAGTTGACTACATTGACCCTAGTGTTCTACTGGTACTTATTTCATTGACCCTCAAAAAGATTTGAACCTAGAATGTAAAAAGCCAGAAGAAATCCTATTAAACATTTTGTCTGACTTGCTAATGTTTCTACCAGCTTGCTAACTTCCCAATAGATGAAATAATGAAATGAAGAATTTAGGAACTCACAATCTCAAGATATATCAAAACAGTTATCATAATAAAGAAGGAAGGGATTTTTTTTTCTTAAATTTGGCAGCTTAAATTTTAATTTGAGAAACTTACAATCTCTGTAAATTCCTGCAGTGTAGTTATTTGGCAAGTGATTTAACATCCTGTCCTGAGACTATGACTTTAGTATCACGGTGGGGTCAAAAATGGAACAAATAAAACCTTATTGAAAACTGCTAAAACTGATGCTTAAATGATCATTGTGTGTCAAGCGTATCGCCTATGTCCGTTAGTTTAATGTCCTAACATGCATTAAAGGTACACAATAATTGGTGATAGTTTACAGTAAATACACGACCCCAAAATAAAACTAAGCTGAATAAAATTGTCTCTATGTGTTTTAAATTGATATCGTAACTTTTTAATAGTGTCGTCCTTAAATATCCATTTTCGTGATTTCTAGTTCACATAGCTGTACATCCCATCCTAATCGATAAAATAACGCACCAATCAAGTACTGAGATCGATCTAGAGGGCTGTTCCTTTGACTCCAGATTTTAGCGCTTCTACCCATGCTAGAAAGTTATTATTTTGCGATAACATAAAGAATCAAAATCTTTAAAGCTACATTTTAAGATTTAGTTAAATCTCCTAGTTTAGTAAAGCATAATATACACACACAGCACATACATAGATGTGTATTTGTGTGTTTGTAACTTGCGCAAATATAAATAATGTATAGAATTATTAAATTAACATGAAAATTCCTTTGGATCAGCTTTTCCTGTTAACAAAAATGGGTGGTGGTGATGGGGAGGGGCATATCAGTGGTAAACAAATGAATAACACCTAGTTACTATAGAAATTTATCATACATCTTCAACATTTATAATTAACGACCGAAATAATTACAATTAGCAATTTTTACAAAATTACGACACAAGTTGGACATAGTTTGTACACGACACCAACTAGCTATACGTGTAATAAACACCTGACTCAGTGGTCGTTTAAACACTGGTTTTTGCGGTTATGAAAAGGCCTGATATATTCTGCATTTTATTTCTTCATTTCTGTCTTTCCTTACATTTACGTGTTCCCCAAATTTTTTTTGTGTGTACACTTTCAAACTCTGGGTCCACAAACTTCGTTTTCTAGACTATTCAGCTCAGTGCGTACACATCAAAAACTAACTTATTTAACTAGCCACATATACATACACAAAAAATTTTATTCTTATATCTATATTCAATGTAATTTATATCTAACATCAATAATGTTTATATATTTTTGTTTTATATAGACGGTTATTTTGTTTTTCATGTGGTGGTGGTTTTAAAACATCGAACTACAGTTCTAATTTACTAAGTGATTGGGACTGCCAGGTTTTATTTTAATAACGAGAATGCTCTATCATCATAATAACAGTATCATCATTATAACTCACCGGTATTTTGAATTATAGCCTGAGAAGGCATGTGTCTGAGGTCGTTAATAAAGACAACACCGGCGAGTGGACAGTCTCAGCTTGTTGACAAAGTATTTTTCCACGTCACCACCATTTTGAAACAAGGGGAATAACTCAACTTCAACTCCTGGAATTAAAAAAATAAATATGGTCAATGAAAATGTCATGGAAAGGAAACGGGAAATTAAGGGATTATTTTACTTACATACATTTTATCTTTTACTTGTTTCAGTAATTGGACGGTAACCATGCTGTCGCATCGCCTTGAAGTGTTTTAGCCGAACGAATCGACTTCAGTACTTATAGGTCTCTCACTTTCCTTCTACCGAACCACTAAATTACGGGGCTGTAAACAAAACAACACCGGCTGTCAAACGGTGATGGGAGAGAACACAGACACGCAGGTATACATATATATACGACCGGTTTCTTTCAGTTTCCGTCTACTAAATCCACACACAAGACTTTGGTTAGCTCTGCGTTATAGTAGAAGACATTTGCCCAAGGTCTGGGACTGAACCAGGAAACATGCTACATAGCCACATTTATTTATTTATTTATTTATATTATTTATTTTTCAATAAAATTAAAATGTAAAAGGAACAGAATTCTTACCAAACCCTATTGTTACTGCAGCTGTACTATTCCTGATTTTATTTTGTTTTTCGATTTATTCCTAAAGAATACAATTAAAAAAAAAAGTAAATGGACAAGAACAGAACTGGCACTCCATCGGTTACGACGACGATGGTTCCACTTGATCCAATCAACGGGACAGCCTGCTCGTGAAATTAACGCTCAAGTAGTTGAACTCGTAGTTTTCAGGGAGATTCAGCGTGACAGAGAAATACAGGTACTACTCATTTTTACCAGTTGAGTGGACTCGAGCAGCGTGAAATAAAGTGTTTTGCTAATGGACACAACGCGTCGCCGAGAATTGAACTCACGATCGTGAGTCGAATACCCTGATCACTAAGCCACACGTCTTC
Organism: Octopus bimaculoides; assembly: GCF_046866305.1. Classification (NCBI taxonomy): domain Eukaryota; kingdom Metazoa; phylum Mollusca; class Cephalopoda; order Octopoda; family Octopodidae; genus Octopus; species Octopus bimaculoides. The sequence goes on along the minus strand of NC_142934.1, from coordinate 60,289,702 downwards.
ACACGAACAGTAAAAATTAATTAAAATAAAATACGCACATTTCCCCCAGTTCTTTTTATTTACTTATTTATTCATTTATTTTGTCAAGCAAACCCAAAATTCTTTCGAACAAACATGATGCGCTTATTTCTCTTCCAACTGTCCCTGACAGAAACAACAAATTCAATCATATCTGGAACGCGATTTTCTGAACAAAACTACCCATTTATGGGTTTCATCCGTCTCTCGTCTTCTGAATTAGTTGCTTCCAATAAGCTTTGAAATAACCTGTCATATGACCAATCAACAATTTAGAACTGTAGATATAGAGATATTAATATATATATTCAATTGATTAGGGCAGCGAGCAAGCAGAATTGTAACCGCGCCGGGCTAAACGCTAAGCGGCATTTCGTCCATCTTTATACATTCTGAGTTCAAATTCCACCGAGGTCTACTTTGCCTCTCATCTTTTGGGATCGATGAAATAAGTACCAGTTGAGCAATGGAGTCAATGTAAATGACGTTAGCTCCCTCGACTGAAATTGTTGGCCTTGTGCCAAAATTTTAAATCAATATATTCACTTGATTGGGTTTATTTCTAGCATTTGATCAGTGTCGTAACATTAGCTGTGTCATTTAAGGTCGTGGTGTAGCGTTTCCTAAATTGGAACCGCAGAGGAGTTATTCAGTTGGATATATTAGACAATCAGCTGGGACATGCAGCGGTCGGTGATTCGTATTCTATTATAAAGGAAGAGTATTGTGTCTGCACTCCAAATACAACTCTCCACAGTCCACCACCTTGTAGCAAATATGTATAACTGGACACTGTTGTTTCAAGCAGCAATAAATCTGTTGTTTCGTTGATTAGCTGCAGACTGTCGTTGTATCTCTGTTGGGATTTATCTCTCGACTGTTTGACGCCACACAAACAGGAATTAAGCTTAGTTCTATGGGACTACTGAAGGCGTATGGCCTAGTGATTAGGAGTGTTATCTTCATCATCTTAAGATTGTAGTTCGATTCCTAAACCGGGAGGCGCGATGTGTCTCTGAACAAGCATTATATTTCACGTTGTTCCAAGCTACAAAATTGAAAACGAATATGATCCAAGTACCGAACTACTCTCTCTCTCTCTCTCTCTCTCTCTCTCTCTCTCTCTCTCTCTCTCTCTCTCTCTCTCTCTCTCTCTCTCTCTCTTCAGGCTGTCGCCTTCTCGATGTTCTGCTGGTTGAAGTGTGAGAGGTTCTGAAAATGTGTCAATATTTGCCTAAAATTACATAGGCGTCCACAATAGTTATTTAATGTTAACAGGTCAAACTCGCTAGGGAGTGACGGATAAGCGTAGAACTCAATACGTATTCACTTTTGGCTTAAAATTCAGAATATTTTGTAGTCTTCAATTTCTGAAGACTACAGGAAATTTACCGAATAAAATTCAAGTACAATATTCAACAAAGCGAGCGACTGCATAGAAGTCGATTATACTGACCCTAATATTTGAATGCTACTTAGTTTATCAACCACAGAAAGAGAAAAAGTGAAGTTGACTTTAGTGGAATTTAAACTCTCGGAAAACAGAAAAACGAAACACAAGCATTGTAAATTATTTAGTTTGGTCTTCTATGAATTTTTCATTTTTTTTTTCTTCTTGTCAACTCACTACTCAATTAAAGTAACCTTGACATTTCTCATGTGCAAGTAAATATGCCAATTTCTGGGAGTAGCTAAAAGTCAAAGATCTGCGAGTGCTTTTATGAATCCACTTTTATGTATGATAACAGACATCCTAGAGCATTTAGGCAGAATTTGAATTAACTGAATGAATTTGTATTTTAAATTTGGTGAATGTTCATCTCAATTTTTGCTCAGTCATTTATGTATGCCCAACTAACTGCTTAACTTTCTAATTACGAGTTTGTGAACAAACTTTTATGTAGTTGCTTGCCTTGTTGAATATTGTAGTTGAATTGTATTCGATAAATTTCTTGTAGTCTTCAAAAGTTGATAACATAATATTCTGAAATTTAAGTCAAAAGTGAATACTTATTGAGTCCTACGCTTATCCGTCACTCCCAAACGTATTTGACTTGGTCGTTTTTGCTAACCGTTGTGGGTGCCTATGTTGATGTTTGTTCCTGCAATGTAGCATCTTGAACAACAGTCTTTCATTATGTTTTTGTCTACCTGATTTGATTTACAAAATCATATGGCTTTAATTTGTTTTGATTAAGTCTTACAAACAACGTCGTCACATCAACGTCTCTCGAACAATTTAAAACCAGGCGAAACCCATCCCTTCACGGGTCCGACTACAGTTGATCTCTTCCAAAAAACAATCAGACAGAAAGAACGAGTGAAAGAATGAGAAGGTTGATCTCAGTTCAAAACTGGTATTTTATCAGCCTCAAAATGAAAAAGAAGTCGGAGAGTAGAGAATTGGAACGATTAGCACAGAGCAATCTAATCAACACTAAAGATTAGTCATCTTCAGATCAAATAGTAGATAAACGGAAACTGCAAGGAAACCCGTAGAATGGACTGCACATGGCGTGCTCACGATTCTGCCAGCTAGCCGCCACGGCCCTTAATGTTTGCCTTCGTCGATTGTTTACTCTGTACGTCCACTCAGTCGTTGTTTGTTCGTTCGAAGTTCTAACTCTCCATGAATTTATATTTTAAACATTTCTGGATGCTTCTGTCTTATAAAGTTTTCCTATCTTGTCGTTAAAGGCACGAAATAGGGAGTTATAAACAATCCGACAACTGATGAGGAGTTATCTTCTTTTGGTATTTTGTCCTGTACTTTTCTCACGTGTGTTTACGTATTTTTCACTCGTTGGTGATGTCCTGTACACAATGTGTAATATACATACATACATAATACATATATATATATATATATATATATATATATATATATATATATATATATATATATATATATATATATATATATATATATGTATATATGTATATATAATTTTCTTCTTTTTGTTTTGTTAGAAAAACATAAATCCAGAGAAGAACCACACTTTAAGAAGTAGTGCAGCCTATATTTATTACTGGTGAAGGCCGGTTGATAGGGTTACCCTGGGTTTCTCACCATAAAGGGTACCTTTATGGCATATCTTCAGATCTTAAGACCTGTTGGCCTATGGCCTCTTCAAAATATGGAGGGGGAAACGATACAGACGTAAACAATGGGGATTATCTTCCTCTGCCACTGGTCATCGGCTTCCGGCTGTGTCGTCCTCCCTCAGCTACGCCACCAGTCGGCTACGAGGGTAAAAAGTAGGGGGTCATTTCCCACTTCCATCAGCCATCAATTTCCAGTTGTAGTGTAATTATCGCTAATACCGCTATTTATCCGGTTATACGGTTCCCAAAACACTAACAGAAATCTACTGAAATGCAAGCACGGATCGAAAATCTCTTTTCTGGAGTTCAGTATGGTCCCTGGTATGTGCGAGTTTTTCACGATTTCCATGCGTTCGGCTACGCATAGCTTGCAGCGATTCGTTCCATTGATGTGCGGACCCGGACGGTGGGGGATTTTCCATGATATCGAGTATGGAATTCCATCTTCCTTCTGTTGCCAGATATGGCTGGCCAGCGACGTTACATATCTCCTTTCCGGGACCCCGAAGGAGGATCTATGGTTGGAAAGACGTTTCTTAAAAGAAGTTCCGGCGCATCTAATGGGTTTCCTTGGATGCGTGGAGCCGATGTGGTGCCTGCTATTGCTGTTGTTGCTGCTATTGTGGTGCCGTTATTGTTGCTGTTGCTGTTGTTGCTGCCGCTGTTGTTGTTGCTGCTGTTGCAGTTGTAGTTGTTGATAGATTATGCACATTATTTACATTATTTACAATTGACGGATATTTGTCAACATCTTGTTTGTTGTTAACACAACTTTTCGGCTGATATACCCTCCAGCCTTCATCAGGTGTCTTGGGGAAATTTCGAACCTGGGTTCTCATTCCTAAGGTATTTTTCGATCTTATTATTATTATTATTATTATTATTATTATTATTATTATTATTATTATTATTATTGTTATGCCCACGGGCATATGGCGTTGTGGTTAAGAGCGCGGGCTACTAACCCCAAGATTCCGAGTTCGATTCCAGGCAGTGACCTGAATAATAATAATAATAATAATAATAATAATAATAATAATAATAATAATAATAATAATAATGTCAACCAGAAACACACGTATCAATGGTTACGAAGCTCAGGGCTAAAAGCAGAGAGTGAAGGTTTCATATTAGCTGCTCAAGACCAAAGCTTATTAACCCGGAACTACCAAGCCAATGTGATAAAAAATGGAGCTGACCCAAAATGCCGATTCTGTAACAATGAGATTGAAACTATAGACCACCTAATCTCAGGGTGTAGAGTCTTAGCACCTGTAGAATATAAAACAAGACATGACAGAGTCGACCAGTATTTACATTGGACAATATGTCGGCATTATAAAATCAAAACCGCTGACAAATGGTATAAACATCATCCTGAAGCTGTGACTGAGGGAGAAAATGTGTCGATTCTCTTGGACTTCCCCGTACATACCGACAAAACTATAAAGGCTAATAAACCGGATATTATTATAAAAGATCAAACAAAGAAGATGTGTTTATTAATTGACATGAGTATTCCCTGCGATCATAATATAGCGACGAAAGTATTTGACAAGATCAGTAAATATAAAGACTTGCTGATAGAAATTGAAAAAATGTGGCACCTCAAGGCGACTACCATACCAGTGTTTGTAGGATCTCTAGGAATGATAAAAAAAAAAAAGGGCACTGAAACCTATTTGAAAATGATACCAGGCTTACCATCCCTACAGGAAGTGCAAAAAATCGTGCTAACTGGAACGACTCATGTACTGAGAAGAGCATTATCGCTGTGAATACAACATCCATTCATGAATTTATTTATTTTATTTTAATACATATTTTACCTGTGAATTTGTGTGTGTAAACTGGGAATGCTTACAATGAGCTTCTCTGCCCTATGTGTACGAAAAACATTCGGCGAGAAATGGAAAATTTGAAGAAAGAAGAAGAAAAAAACAACATAATAATAATAATAGTAACAACATCAAAAAATACCTCAGGAATGAGAACCCAGGTTCGAAATTTCCCCAAGACACCTGATGAAGGCTGGAGGGTGTATCAGCCGAAACGTTATGTTAACAAGATGAGGACAAATATCCGTCAATTGTAAATAATGTAAATAATGTACATAATTCCTCATCTCTTAAATATAGAACTGAAGTTGTCGATGTTGTTGCTGGTGCTGCTGACGGTGTTGATTCTGGTGATGCTGGAGCTGGGGGTGCTGGTGGTGGTGCCACTGGAGGTGGTGGTTGCGTCGGTAGTGTTACTGTCTCCGCGTGTGTTATATATATTACTTGTTCCAGTCATTTGACTGCGGCCATGTTGGAGCACCGCCTTGAAAGGTTTTAGTCGAACAAATCGACCCCAAAACTTCTTTTTAAGCCCAGTACTTATTCTATCAGTCTCTTTTGCCGAACCGTTAAATTACGTAGACGTAAGCATACCAACACCGGTCGTCAAGTAGTGATGGAGTGGGGGGGGGACAAATACCGACGCACGCACGCTCATACACACACACATGCATATACACAACGGGTTTCTTTCAGTTTCCGTCTACCAAATCCACTCGGCCCGAGGCTATAATAGAACACACTTGCCCAAAATGTCACGCAGTGGGACTGAACACAGAACCATGTGGTTGGGAAGCAAGGTTCTTACCACACGGCCACGCCTAATCTTTATTTAATCTAACCTTGAACAGTTACATTCAATTTGTTACTTCCAGAATTAAATAAGAGGATAAGAAGTTGTAAAAGCTGTCATTGTTGTTTAGTGCAAGGTTTACTCTGATCAGATTGATTTATGACCAAAAGATCAAAATGAAATCTGGTTGCGACCATCCTGTCTTTATTTTTTTGTTTTCTAAGATATAACATATCAAGGAATATAGTATCGAATGTGTCATTCCTTTAAGACGATAAGTTGTTGTTTGAGAGAGAGAGAGAGAGAGAGAGAGAGAGAGAGAGAGAGAGATAGGAGAGTGAGAAAGAGAGAGAGAGTTTATATGTTATTGCTATTATTTCTACCAGATCGGACGAGTCGAGTGATCACTTGTATGTTCTCTTTGACTCAGGGATTGTTGTAAATCGTTGAAGTAGTAGCTGGGGATCATATTAACCTGGCTGGTGAGTAGAAATAGCTGTGTGGTTAAAATGTTTGTTTTGCAACGACGTGACTTTGGGATCAATCTCACCGTTGGCTAGTGTCTTCTACCATAAATCTGGGTTTAAGTTGACCCAGATTTATGGTAGAAGACACTAGCCAGAAAAAATTTAGCAAAGCAGAATAAAACCATGTTTGGGCCCCGAAATGAAGAGCCATCGCATAATTCAAGTGATGAATTGAGTTTCTTTTTTAGAAGTAGGGCAAGGCTTAGAAGTTGGTCATGGGCCTTTACTGAGCACCCCACCACATCCTGTGGTCCCTTACAAATGTACCAGCTGAATACCCCTTAATCAAAATTATGCAAGTGAAATTAGACAGACAAAAACTGTTCATGTACTCGGGTGGTAGACTTTGCTTTCCGTCTTGTTTAACACCACTGCCTTGTCCTTGGGTACCATTAGTGGACCACCCTGCTGCAAGCATCCAGGCCAGGCCTCTAATCTAAGGAGAACTTTATCCTTTCCTCTTAGTAGTCTTGAAAGACATAAAAAAGGGTCATGAACGATGCCTTTCTGTCTCATATTAACCTGTTTTGCAACGACGTGACTTTGGGATCAATCTCACCGTTGGCTAGTGTCTTCTACCATAAATCTGGATTTAAGTTGACCCAGATTTATGGTAGAAGAAAGATGGCGTAAACTAAGATAAAATTTTCTGTTAGTGAGAAAAACTATCGCGATTTCAGGTCTCAGTTGAACCCACTGCATTTCACTAACACTTTCTACTTCATTCAAACAAGCCAATGGTGGTTGGGGGGTCTCTACGTGATCTACTAGAAATATCAGTCAAAATTCCCCGAATCATATCTGGGATATCTCAGAAGAATATATTATGGTGCCGGATACACGAGCGGGTTATAAGAAAGGAACAATTAGAATATCTTTGATCATACGTCTTCTTGATCAGGACCAACCAAGGGCTAAGCAACAAATAATTAACGATGGATCCTCTATGCAGTCGCTCGCCGTGCTAGAAATAGCCAAAATAGCAGTCAAATCTCCTTCAAATCATCCCCTAGAGCGCATAGTGGATAAAGTGAACCAAGATACACTGAATGTGAAAAAAGATGAGCTTGCCACGGTTGTAGGTCGTAGGTCTGTTCGTTCACACTGATCCGAAACTGTTCTACCAATAACAAACAACCTTATACAAAAAAAAAATACTAAAGTGAAAATATACAAAAATAAATCTTATTTTCCATCTAACTGTTAGCTTTGTATCATTTCGAAAAATATATATTTTATTTTTTTATTATTGTTTATATTTTGAATTACGTATATATAGGGGTACCGAAAGCTTTCAAGTGCTTGGGACCTCTATGGATCTTAATCCGGCCTTGATCATATTGGAGGATAGAGTTAGTCTATCGCCCGGTTTAAAACCCCCACCTGGTACTTGGATGCCTTTACAAGAGCTCACTTTGTTGCAAGCATTCGGATCGCCGATTCGAAGATACCTCCTCCTCCTCCTCACTCGGATATCCTAGAAAAGGCCACGAACACTGACCTCCACCCACCAGCTTGGCGATAAAGAAGAAAAAGAGCAACAACAAGAACGTTAATAACAACAGCAGCGATAACAGCAACAGTAGCAGCAATAACGTTAACGATGACAAAGACACCAGCAAAATGACTGGGGCATTTTATTTTTAGTTTTATGATTCTGACATAGTACAATGCGTTACGGTGTATATGTGTGTGTGTTTGGGATTTTTCTTTTATAAATCTTTTATCATTTATCTTTTACTTGTTTCAGTCATTTGACTGCAACCATGCTGGGGCATCGCCTTGAAAAAAAAAAAAATATATATTTTTCGAAATGATACAAAACTAACAGTTAGATGGAAAATAAGATTTATTTTTGTATAGTTTCACTTTATTAATATTTGAAAAGTTTTCTCCTTTTTGCAATTGCAAAGTCTTTGATCAGATCCTCACTGACACCATGAACATTTGGAAATTATATTTCCGATCATATAAACAACTTCGAATATTATTTTAGCAAGTTTAAAGTGTTTTTTGTTTCTTTGTGTGCCGTAAACCATTTACCATTTTTGTGGTGTCCCCACTTCCTTTGATGCCCTAAGAACATGCTATTTTGCTTAATGGTTATAAATGGCCTTAAATATAGGCCACGGCTGGATATGAACACCGCAAGGCAACTCGTTCGACAATTCTAACGATTTCACCACACTAATGTGCAAGACTAGTACTTTATTTATCGACCCTAACGGAATTTGAACCCAGAAAGCAAGGAGTCGGGGGAAAGTGAAGACCAAGTTATGTCGTAACGACGCTTTAATGCATCTGCCATTTTGCCGTCAAATCAGTTTGGATTCCCGATTGCCGCCATTTTTTTTTTTTTTTTTTTTGTAAGTGAAAGCTCTGAGAAGGGTATTAACAAGATCTTTTGTTTCCATAAAGTCACACACATACACTTACACACACACATACACACCCATACACCCACACACGCATGCAAATACACCTATGTAAATGTATATACACCTGTGTGAATGCTTTGTATGTACCGTATACAGCCTTTATATGTCTGTGGTTATGTAGCTATGTACACATAACTGAGAAAGACAGAGGGAGAGAGAGAGAGAGAGAGGTGGAGTGATGGTGGGAGAGAGTGAAAGACGGAGGGAGAGAGAGAGAGAGACAGTGTGTGTGCGTATGTGTGTGTGTGTGTGTAAATGTTTGTGAGTGTGCACGGGAGCGAATGTGTATGTGGGGTGGGGGAGTGAATATGTGTGTGTGTGTGTGTGTGTGAGAGAAAGAGTGTGTGTTGGTGTGTGCGTGGGAGCAACTGCATGAAAGAGAGAGAGAGAGAGAGACAGACAGACAGACAGACAGACAGACACAGAGTAAGAGCGTGATGTATGTGCGTGTGTGTAAGAGAGTGTCTGTGTGAGCGTAAGAGTGAATGTGTGAAAGGGAGACAGACAGATAGACAAAGACAAAGAAAGAGCGTGGTGTATGTATGTGTGTGTTTATATAGGTGCGAGTGTTTACGTATAGGTGTGCGTGAGAGTGAATGTGTGTATGTGTGTGTGTGAGAAAGAGAGAGAGAGAGAGAGAGAGAGAGAAAGAGATACAGACGTAGACAGAGAAAGGTGATACGTGTGTATATTTATATGGGTGTTTGTGTATATGTGTACATTCGAGCGAATGCATGTGTTTGTGTGAGTGTGAGAAAGAGAATGTGTGTGTGTGTGTGAGTGTGAGAAAGAGAATGTGTGTGTATGTGTGTGAGTGTGAGAAAGAGAATGTGTGTGTGTGTGTGTGTGTGTGTGTGTGTTTCTATAGGTTTGTTAGACATGACCTACATAAAACTACTCGCCTAAAGATTTTCTCTTTTGTCGACAACTGTTGCTACAAACAAATTTTGTATGGGCAAAAAGTTGTTTGCTTTGAAACAAAATGCAACGCTTCACCGAACACCTATCAGGTCTATTTCATTTTCTTTACTGCATCACTCATTTCTTTTCTATACAATATTAATTTATAACACACACACACACACACACACACATATATATATAGGTGTGTTTTCATATCTACGTGTAGTAGCAGCGCTTAGTCTTTATGATTTGCAACCGCCCTACACAGACACATACATACGCATATATATATATATATATATATATATATATATATATATATATATATATATGGACGCCTTTGTATGCAAGGGAGAGAGGTGTGAGAATACATAAAGTGTTATAGATATGTGTGCACATACACATACATACACATACATACACACAAGCACACATTTATGCATGTACTCATATACATAGACAAAACACACGTGTATTACAATCCGTGTACTTACAAAAATGATCACAGAGATACACGAACTTATACAAGTACTTTACATGCACAGAGAGAGGGGGAGAAAGAGAGAAGTGGCGGAAAGAGGAAAAGAGAGACGTGATAACAATATTAAATTGCTCCAATAAAATTCATCCTGGTTTAATGGTGTAGGATGGTTTTTGACCCAAAATTGTATAAAAACTCACCTTTCTCTTCATCCATGCAAAATTTTTATATTATGCGAGACAAAAAAGAATTCTCTATATTAGCTTTACTCTCCCAGAAATCTTACTCTATCACCTTAAACGAAAGAACTCAAAACTGTATAATTTTTCTTTCTTTTAAAGTAAGGATATAGAATAATTCATCGCTCGAAAATGAAATACTGAGTCATCGTTGTTTAAGATAAAACAACGTACAACTTTGGACCTCAGAATCTGCAGGGGATTCAACATAATTAAAAGGCATTTATACAAGACCATTACTATGAGACCAGTGGAACAGTGGTGTAGATGGTGCTCGTGTTGCCTGATACAACCCTTGAGTTTGCTTGTCCCTCATGGAAAACAAAGCATAATACACGTCAAAATGTCATTCTGTAAGGATCATCCTTTCAGCCCTTCACTTCTTTATCCCTGCATCAGCCTTCTGGCTACACTTGTGGCAAGTCTTCTCCAAGTTTTATATAACTAAGGGCCTCATCAAGTTTAAATCCAGCCCTAATAATAAGCTTTCTTTATTTAGACTGATCTAAAGTTAAACAACAATTTATGGTTTGTAGTTGAGGTACAAGGCCTCAAGCAAGGGGTAAGTCGAGGATCTTGTTCAAAACGGGGGCACCAGTATTTTCTTAACGAAACATTTTGAAACTTGAGACACTGGTAGAATGTGTCATATAAAACATCTTTTTCTCTTAATCTTCTTAACAAAAAAACGTACATCGCAAGTTATTTCATGTAAAAGTTGTCGTATTTCTGTAATTTCAACCAATGACTGACGTCCATTCAGCCGTAAAAATTAAGTGCTGACTACGTAAACAAACAATTCGCGGCGGTGATAAAATTATTATTTCCTTGTCAAAAAATGGCTGAAGCATATTGGCAGTAGCTAATAAACCTTTCTATTATAGGCACAAAGCATGGTTTTTGAGGGAACGAGCAAGTCAATTAGGGTTAGGATTAGGGTTCTGCAAAATGTCAGAAGTAATGGAGATTAAATACGCTTTACACCGCTTAGGAGTAACTGCAAACAGCTGAATACTTGTCAGTGATTGGTTGAAATTATCGAAATAAGACAATTTTTTACATGAAATAAATCCGAATACAAAAATTTTTTTCTGTTCTATAACACAAAATAGATAAGTATACGAAGTTTGAAAGTCTTTCGGTACCAAAAACACTACATAAAACATTAATGAAAACTGGTGCCCCCGTTTTGAACAAGATCCTAAGTCGATACCATTGGCTTCCAGCATTTGAATGGTACGTGAGATGAGAGAGTGAATATGTGTGTGTGTGTGTGTGTGAGAGAGAGAGAGAGAGAGAGAGAGAGAGAGGGAGAGAGAGAGAGACAGAGAGAGAGAGAGACAGAGAGAGAGAGAGAGAGAGAGAGACAGAGAGAGAGAGAGACAGAGACAGAGCGTGTGTGTGTTAGTGTGTACATGAGAGCGACTGTGTGAAAGGGAGAGACACAGACAGACACATCTGGAAAGGATGAAAGACAAAGCTGATTTGAACAAACACCTAACAACAATATACGACATACCGTATAAGCGATATATCTTAACAGTAGGTCAATTCTATATAACAACAATTATTTCTAAGTTTTTCTAATTTCAATGCAAGGCCAGCAATTTAGTAGAGAGTAGGCAAGTCGATTACATCGATCCAGTACTTGACTGGTACTTTATTTTCTCGACCTTGAAAGGATAAAAGTGAAGTTGACCTTTTTCAACGTAGCGATAAAGAGTGGTTACTATTTCATGTTAATCTAATCGAGAGAAAAGGCATTGTATTTCAACAAAAAGCAAAAAATCTGCTAGGAATCAGTCATGAAGTGTCAGGCAGAGTGTTGGTTTTTCTTGAGTGATGAAACAAGTTTTTAAATCTTTTAAGCAACGTTGGGCTAGTTTTATTCTCAACAATAGTCCAGATTAGTCAACTTTACTGTAAATAGGTGCAATAAATAGATCTAGTGTTCAACACATTGTCTGCAGTGATATCATAGTATATGATTGACGTCTATTTAAAAAGCCTGTTGTGCTGATTTTAAATTTTCCCATGAGTTTTTTTTTTTCTGAGAATGAGTCGTACTCAAATCTTTATGGTTTTTAGTCAGTGGGAGAGGCATTGAAACCAAGATTAGTGACATTGATACATGTTCGGTGTGACTGTCTTGTTCTCGACTTTCTTTCAATGCTTTTAATAAGGCGGTGAGCTGGCAGAATCGTTAGTACACCGGGTAAAATGCTTAACGACATTTCATCCGTCTTTATGTTCTGAGTTCAAATGCTGCCGTTGTCGACTTTGCCCTTTATCTTTTCAATGTCTATAAAATGAGTATCACTTGAGTACTGTAATCGATTTAATCGACTTAGCTCCTTCCTCTAATCTGCTGTTCTTGTGCCTGTAGAAGAATGAATTATTATTATCCACAACTTTATTTGTGGAGGCGCGTGGCTTAGTGGTTAGGGTGTCAGCATCATGATCATAAGATTGTGGTTTCGATTCCTGGCCCGGATGACGCGTTGTGTTCTTGAGCAAAACACTTCATTTCACGTTGCTCCAGTCCACTCAGCTGGCAAAAATGAGTAACGCTTCGATGGACTGGCGTCCCGTCCAGCTGAGGAACACATACGCCATTGAAACCGGGAAACCGGGCCCATGAGCCTGGCTAGGCTTTAAAAGGGCGCATTTATTTATATTTTTACAACTTAATTTATAAAATTTTTCGCTGCTAAGAATTTTGCGGGCAGGCCGTTGCTCAGAGTAAAGATCTAATAAAAGTCATTAATAAAAGCAGTGCTTCTTGAACTTTATAAACAATCGCCCCTTTTCTTTTATTAACACTATTTCAACACCCCTTCTCATTTATTAATACTATTTCAACGCTCCTTCTCGAAGATTCAACAATATTAAATACACCACAAAACACTATTAAAAAATTAACTGCACATAAATCATCAACATTTATAGGCGCAGGCGTGACTGTGTGATAAAGAAGCTTGCTTCCCAACCGCATAGTTCCGGGTTCAGTCCCACTGTGTGGCACTTTGGGCAAGTGTCTTCTACTATAGCCTCGTGAGTGGATTTGGTAGACAGAAACTGAAAGAAGCCTGTCGTATATGTGTGCGTGCTTGTATGTATGTGTGCGTGCTTGTGTGTATGTGTGTGTGTGTGCGCGCGTTTGTGTGCGTGTGTGTGTGTGTCACCAGTCACTTGATAACCGATGTTGGTATATTTACTTGCCTGTAATTTAGCGGTCAGTCAATGATATTGTCAGATAATTTGTACATAAAATGACGATTCTGCCTGCTCGCCACCCTAATGTTGAATTTAATTATTACATATAAAAAAGGCGGCGAGCTGGCAGAAACGTTAGCACACCGGATGAAATGCTTATCGGTATTTCGTCTGTCTTTACGTTCAGGGTTCAAATTCCGCCGAGGTCGACTTTGCCTTTCATCCTTTCGGGGTCGATAAATTAAGTACCAGTTGCGCACTGGGGTCGATCTAATCGACTGTCCCCCTCCCCCAAAATTTCGGGCCTTGTGCCTAGAGTAGAAAAGAATTATTACATATAAAATACATATGTAATACTGTAGACTGTGACAGTCAATGAAATGGAAATAAAATTTGAAAATTTATCTTTATGTGAGATCCGGTACCAAATGATCTACGGCCCGATACTGGTCCGCGGCGCGTGGTCGTAGACCCCTACTGAAAAGCGTCCAGGACATCAGGCGAGGCATTACTCCGAATATTTACAGTACCCAACAACTGAAAGATATCTGAAACTAATCTGTTGTATATGTGTTTTACTAGTAAACGGTGGATATTATATGTCGGTGTCTCAAGCGACATGTTTATATTGCGGGTGTTGAGTCGCTGAGCTGTTTGTGATTTAATAGCAATATAAGAAGAGGTAAAGATTAAAATGACATGACAGACAATAGGTGTCATGTTGTTGGTTTAGGTTTTAAAGTTTAAACGTATAGGTAGATGAGTTGACAGAGACAGGTCGATATTTAAATAGTCGCAAAACAAATAGAGAAGTAGATAGATAGATAGATAGATAGATAGACAGACAGATTGTTAGACAAGCATACATACATACATAGAGACATGCATACATGCAAACATACATACATACATACATACATACATACATACATACATACATACATACATACATACATAACTGCCTAACTGACTGTTTGGATAAGTTTGGATTTCAGAAAAAGAATTCAACCATTTGACTTGCGCATTATAAATACAATTTGTAAGTGGAACAGTAAGACTATGCAAGACTTTTCTCAGGCTTAAAATGTGACGTTGTTTTCGTTTTCTACATTCCAACGTTGGAGCTTTGTATCTTTGCTAAAAAACCATGTCCTTTTTCAAAGGAAGAATTAAAATAATTAAAAACAGAAAAGAACGTACATTCAATCATACAAACGTACACACACACATACATACATACATACATACATACATACATACATACATACATACATACATACATACACGAGGGGGTGTCGCGAAAGGCCTGATTGGAGGCCCAACCTTCCGAGTTCTTTTATGTGGCTTGGAAAAAACTGAAGGACCGCTGCGCAATAAGTGTGTGAAACTGAGAGGGGAATATGTTGAAGAAAATCATATATTGACTAATCCTCCTCTATTTTCTTCTACTGAAAGACAGGAACTTTTCAGCACCTCCTCGCATATATATATATATACTGGCATAACCTCAACATACGTCGTCTGTTTTATTTTTAAGAAATTAATGGTAAACAAATAATAAACTTCAAGTTCATTCGATTTATCCGACTTTCCGTCCATCTCAGCTAACATTTAAAAGCATAAAATATTTTTTAAAAACACCTAAAAACCGATGCTGAAGTGGAAAATAAAATAAAATACAAGTGAAAGTATGCATTGTACAAATCATTTATTGAAATAAATATAAACTAATAAATTAAAAAATATTTTCTATGTGTTACATCGTTTTTCGAGTTAAGCCGAATATCTGCATGTCTTGAAACCAATTACTGGCGTAAACTCAGATATACCCCACCTCTCTCCCTCTCTCTCTCTCTCTCTCTCTCTCTCTCTATATATATATATATATATATATATATATATATATATATATATATAGATAGATAGATAGATAGATAGATAGATAGATAGTAGAAGCAACAAAGTAACTCATGGTCCGAGGATTTCGTGCGTTAGCACTCAGTGCCAACACAAGAAACTCACGGACCTTGAGTTTCTCTGTTGCTTCAGCTAAATTTTAATAAAAGTATACATATACTCATATTTTGAGTTCTATTTTTCCTGTTTGTATCACCATAGGTGTGTGTGTGCGTATATATATATATTATGCTGAAACCACCTTCGGTCATGACTGACCATGGGATTGCACCTAGAAAGTTACCCTCCCAGGCACAAGTCCGGGCAAGGTCGTTTATGGAAGACCAGCAGTCGCCCATGCATACCTAGAAAGTTGTCTTCTGAGACACAAGTGGACGGAGGTATTAAGAGCGGAGTGGTGTATTCTGACAGTAATGTCGAGATATTCGACGGATGAGTTAGAGACAGTGCAGGATACACATACATATATGTATACATACATACATACATACATACATACATACATACATACATACATGTGTGTGTGTGCATGTGTAGATAGATAGACAGATAGATTTAGATGCCGATATACTCATAAAGATAAACATAGATATATAGCCACATGCGTTTGTGTGTAGTTTAATCCCACTGTGTGGCCCAATGTGCTACGTAGATTTGCTAGAAGCAAACTGAAGAAAGCCTGTTGTATGTATGTATGTATGTATGTATGTATGTATGTATGTATGTATGTATGTATACGTGCGCGCGCGTGCGTGTATGCACTCTCGCGTGTGCGCATGTGTTACTATCTCCTTGCCTTAACTTCATGTGATGGTTGTAAACGAACGTGATCGTCAAGTAAGCAGTGTCCCCTCGGTTCCCATCGTCTGTGAAAATATGTCTGGTTATGGGGAATATTACTTTGCTTGGAAACAAGTGAAAGTTGACGACAGGAAAGGCATCCGGTTGTAGAAAATTCGCCTCAGCAAATTCCGTCTGACCCATACAAGCATGGAAAGTCGAGGTAAACAATGATGTTGATGATTTATATATACATATATATATATATATATATATATATATATATATATATATATATATATATATATAGATATATATATATATATATACACCACACAGCTCTAAACGTGAACGGTATTAAGTATATGTTGCTATATCATTATATAACAATCGAGAAAATTTATATCAGCTTTTTTTTTTTTTTCTCACACATAACCGAAATGAATTCATGTCTCATTTTAAATCAGAAGCTTTTTTCGTTTTTCTTTCTTCTTCTTTTTACCTCTTTTTCTTTCTTTCTTTCTTTCTTTCTTTCTTTCTTCGTTTCTTTTCTCTCTCCCCACTCGCTCTCTCTCTCTTTCAATTTTTTTTTTATTGTGGGTTAAGCGAATATACTATGAAGTTAACATTATTGATTGCAAAGAAAAAGTTGGGAACGATTGACCTAAATAAATGACTCATCTCTTCAAGTTATTCTATCTCGCTTTTCAAGTTGTAAAAAAACTTTATCAGGTTGATTTCCCCACTTTATTTTTACATTTACACCCACATTATTTATTTATTCATTAGTATGCTTAAGTAATCTCAAATGTTTTAGTAGACTGGAACAACAGAATACATAGTCTTAGAAGATTAGTCAAGCAATAATTATAACTACTTTATGACGCCATTCATTTTTATTTGATGCCTTCAGAGATTAGAATTATTTCCCAGTCCTTCACAACATACCAGATTTTGAGAATCACACTGTCACAAACCTTTAGTTTTATTTCTCAACTTTATAGTATGTTCAGCCAAGCCAAGGTTTCTTGAGGCAGAATATAAGCAATTACATGATTACCTTGCATTATATATTTGTCTATATGTCGATCTCATGTAAAAGTCAATTCCCTGCATTTGACAATTTTGTTATTGTAGAATTGTGATGCGAAAACACTTCAAGCAGGTATTATTAAATACACCAACGGTTGAGCAGGTATCGACCATATGCATATTATCACGGTAAGCCAATGGCATACAATAGTTTAGAGACTTTGGCTTGATCATTAGTCTGAAGAAGATGGAAGAAGATCAAGGTACTGGGCATTCCCCTACCATTACTATCAACTTCTAGCTCAAGGTAGTTCACTAATTCACATACCGCGGCTCGACCATCATGAACAACCTCTTTCTAGAATCTGAGATCAATAGACGTATTGGAAGGGCAGTCTCATAATTATCTAGGGTGAAAACAAGAGTTGGGATAACAATAAGTTAACTGCACACAAAGGCTGCAGTCCACGGATTTTGTATCCTCAGAACATTGCTTTATGGCAGTGAGACCTGGAACATCTATTCCAGACAAGAGTGATGTCTCAATCTCCTCCATCCACGCAACTTGAGATTTATTCTGAATTTCAAGTGAACAGACAGAGTCACCGACAATGAGGTTCTGGATGGCGCATAGGTACCCAACCTCGTCATCCTACTGCAACAGCGATGCCTCTGCTGAATGTATCTTGTACACCGCATGTGAGATGGGAGGATCCCAAAAGACTTGCTATATGGTGAACTGGTCTCCGACAGAACACAAGGACGACTTCTAAATGTTTCAAAGATATATCCATGGGAGATATGAAGTCCCTTTATATGAAAGTTTAAACGTGAGAGGACATTATTGATGACAGCTCCCACTAGAGACTGGAATTAGAAAAAAGGCTGAAGTCGAGAGAAGTGTCTTGCAAATGAAGGAAAATAAATTGACAAAAAAAAAAAAAAACACCAGATCAAGACTGGCGGACAGTGATCTTCAAATGTGTTCTTCAAATGCTGTTAGTGCATCTGAGATTGTCACTCACATGAGGGTCTCTATTAATAGCAGATGTGACTCTGCTAACAAGACAGAAGCAAGACTTTCCATGCGCAGATCCCTGATTCTCACAAGACTAACGAGTGCCTCTAGTAAATTTATGTCACTTAGCTAGTCTATTAATTGCGACAAATGTGAGTCAAGGAGCAAGTATGAATATTTATGTATTACATGACCTTATTTATGGTTGATATTATTAAGTAGGATATGTGTTTTGATGCGTAAAATCAGTATTATTACGACAATTCATTGTTTATTTGTTTAGTAATTATTTGGGCTTCTGCTACTGATACGGTGTTTGGATTCTAGCGTGAATTTCAACCCCTCAAAAGTAGTATTCATATGCAAGTCGACCTAGTAAATTTAACTCACAAAAATGGCCAAAAAAATTTGACTTTTACACTAGTATATAAGGCATGTTTTGGATAGTGATAATGAAAACCGCACACTTTTCCACATCCAACTGTTGAACATTGAGTGATATGAAGAATATCTGGCTTTTGTAAGATAGTTTTCTCAGTGTTCAAACAGTTTATAGATGTGAATATGGTTGAGTGTTAAGAAACTCGCTTCACGACCACGTAGTTTCGGTTCTGTCCTCATACATGGAACCTTGGGCAAGTGTTTTCTACTATAACTCCGGACAAACTATTGATATGTGAATGAATTCGGTCAAGAGAGACTATATGGAAGTCAGTTGTTGTCCTCTGCTCCTATTTCTGGAAGCATGTATTGCAACACAGTATTCGTATTTAATCAAGTTATCACGCGTGTGTATATGTGTGTATGTGCATATGTGTGTGTATGCGTGCGTGCGTGCGTGTGTGTATGTATGTGTGTGCGTGTTAAGTTCAGGTTTTTTTTATTGTTTTATTTTTTCCAAACTAAATAAGGGTGGTAGTGTTCTAAAGGTATTGTTCTATTCATATTCTGGATTGTCCATTGTATTAGTGTTCAGGCCTAGATTACCCAAGCATTGCTGGATTTATCGGGGAGTAAATAACAAACTAAAACAATATATCTATCTGTCTCCCTCTCTCACTTTCTTTCTTTCTGTCTGTCTGTCTGTCTGTCTGTCTGTCTGTCTCTCTCTCTCTCTCTCTCTCTCTCTCTATATATATATATATATATATATATATATATATATATATATATATATATATATATATATATGTACATGAATAGAAAACGAACAGTTGAAATTTGGTATTTTGTTTGTTGCCCTAGTTGTAAATGAATAACTGCTTTTATTGTTTGATGTTAAATAAATTAAATTGAAAAGCGAAAACATATATTAAAAATATTGTAGGGTCTAACTTGGGAGATGGTCTACTTAAGAAAAGCGAATGATCAAAAGAGCACTATTTTGGAACTGCTCAGATCAGCGGTTGGCTTTAATAATAACCTGGGTGTTGTACAGGGGACCATAAAGTCCGGATACATGGAAATAATCACTTATATTTCTGGGGGAAGGCGGGGCTCTATCACTAATATTCTTGTTTGTGTTTTTTATCTTCTGCTAATTGAATATGAGTTTGTCTAAAGGCTTTACGACCACCATATAAACGTAGCTGTGTGTTGAAGACGTTTCTGAATAAAAGCTGTATATGGTTACTTATAGATGCATCTACTTTATAGACATGTTTAGTTAGAGATGCGCCTAGCTGACTTGAATATGTAGTAATATAGGCTGCAGACTTACTGCAGTAACAAAAAAAGTTCCTCTCACCTGTCCATATAGGTTTTTATGTCGTTCATTCTTATTCTTCTTGTGTAGGTGGCCTATGGGTGTGGTTTGCTTAAAACTGCAATATTCAAAGTTAGAGTGTTCTATTTATTGTACCCATTACATTAAAAACTCTGTTTCCTATGAGGTGGGAGGCTCATTATAATAAACAGGTTTTCAGTAACGTCTCTAAAGTCTAATTATACATATCTACTCTGTGTAAGTGCACGCGCGCGTGTGAATGGATGTTTATATCTATGTATATATATATGCATGTATATATTTAAGCATGTATACATATGTATCTTTATATATATATATATATATATATATATATATATATATATATATATACACTTTATTATTATTAAAGCAGCACAATCAAAGCAAAACTATTACAAAAAAACTGTTGCTCAGAGTTTTACTTTCCCGTTCGTCGGACAGTTTAGATTGAGAATTCTCAATCTAAACTGTCCTACAAACGGGAACGTGAAACTCTGAGTTGCAGTATTTTGTGGGGGTTGTTTTTTTTTGTGATGTTTTTGTAGCTTTAATGATAATAAAGCATATTACTCTACCTCCGGTATTCGAGTACTAATTTTTTTCACCTTGTTTCACATTTATGTGCTTACTTTGGTGTGTATGTCAATGTATACACACACACACACACACACATATATAGTATATACTAGTATGTGTATGTGTGTGTGTGTGTGTGTGTGTGTGTGTGTGAGAGAGAGAGAGAGAGAGAGAGAGAGAGAGAGAGAGAGTGTGTGTCTATCTATCTGTGTTTGTCTGTCTGTATTTGATCCACAACTCGACACAGTTCGACAAAATATATTTTGGTTCACCCAGCTTATAGACTTTTAACTTTGACTTCTTTATTATAAGTAAGCTGACCATGTTCTGATGAACTTGTCCCACCCAGAATAGATATATATGTGTATAAGTATGTATGTATGTATGTATGTATGTATGTACTAGCTTAAAAGATAGGGCGACTTTTAAGCTAGAGTATAGCTTTGAAGCAACTGACCCTGAATGTGAAGATCTGGAAACAGATCCCTGACTTGTTTTGGAGAATCTGTTGCAATTGCTTCCTCCAGAGTCATATCCCAATGATGATCATATTCGTCACTAAAAATCACGTAAAAAAAAACTGCCGAAAACAATCGCAGTAATGAAAATATAGGAATCGAAAATTTCAGGATTGCAGGTCTGGATTCGGCCCGGAATGTTTTTAATTTACTCACAGAGTTAGCCTTTGGGTTATAAAAATTGTCATCGTACAAAACAATTTGTCGCAAAAAGTCACGTAAAAAAATCGCCGGAAACAATCACAGTAATGAAAATTTGGGAATCCAAAATTTCAGGATTCGGCATGGAATGTTTTTAATTTACTTGTGGAGTCAGCCTGATTCCAAAATGGTATGATATGTTGGGCTACGGCCTTTAGGAGTAAAGTTGAAATAGTGTGACACACTGACATTCACGTTTATTATACTATATTATATTATATTAAGACAGCGAGCTGCCAGAGTCGTTAGTTAGCACACCGGACGAAATGCTGAGCAGTATTTTGTCTGCCGTTAGGTTTTGAGTTCGAATTCTGCCGATGTCAACTTTGCCTTTCATCCTTTCGGGTGGCTCCTTAGACTCCTTGCCCTCGATAGATGAAGTAATGAAATCAATAAGTAAATTGAATCTTGGTAGGGCACCTGGAAAGGATGGAATTTGTGCTGAGGTCTTGCGATTCGGTGGTAATTACATCATACAGTCCCTTCATTAACTTATTAGTGCAGTCTGGAGGGATGGTGCAATCCCTAAGGACTGGAAGGATGCAATTATTCTTCCTCTATATAAAGGAAAAGGAGCCAGAACAATGTGTGGTAACTACAGGGGTATTGCTCTACTATCAGCTGCTGGCAAGGTTCTCGCAAATATTCTTCTTACCCGTCTCAACAGGTGTCTCGTAAATGATGTCCTATCTGAATTTCAATGTGGCTTCGATCTGGTTGAAGGACAATGGATATGATTTTCACAGCAAGACAGATGCAGGAGAAGTGCTATGAGCAGAATATGGATCTTGTCCAGGTATTCATTAATTTAACAAAGGCCTTTGATACTGTAAATAGGGCCTTTCTATGGAAAATACTTGGCAAACTTGGATGTCCGGATCACTTTGTATCTATAATTAAATCATTTCATGATGGGATAGAGGCTTGTGTCAATGTTGGCGGTGGCATGGTGGGACCCATTCCTGTAGAGAATGGTGTCAAGTAGGGTGACATCCTTGCCCCAACTATCTTTTCTTTGTACTTTGCTGCTGCTTTTACTCATACTTTTGCTAAGGTTAGCTCTCTGGGAATATATGTCAGATATCGATTTTCTGGCCGCCTCTTTAATCTTCGCCGATTTGCTGCCAATTCAAAGGTTCTCCAGTGTATTATTCGTGACTTCTTTTATGCAGATGACTGTGACTTAGTCACTCATACAGTGGATGACATGCAAATACTCATGAATTGCATTTCTGCTTCTTGCAAGGCATTTGGATTCAGCATTAGCCTGGACAAGTCTGTTGTAATGTTCCAGCCTGCACCAGGAAATCCATATGTGAAACCAGCTATCTTGGTTGAAGAAACAATTCTGAAGGTAGTAGACAAGTCTGTCTACCTGGGCAGCACACTCAGCCGTTCTTGCTCCCTGGATGAGGAAATATCTTTCAGGTTGCAGAGAGCAACTAATTCCTTCCGGTCTCTTCAGTCTTGTGTCTGGTTCCAGCATGGCATCGCAAGGCAAACAAAAGTTGCTGTGTATCGTGCATGTGTGCTGACATCGCTCCTCTACTCATGTGAGACATGGTCTCTGTACAAATGTCAAGTAAGGGTCTTTGAACGCTTTCATCAGAGATGTCTCAGGCACATTCTCAATGTTGGCTGGACCTCAAAAAATCCAGACACACAGGTCCTGAGGACAGCTGATATCTTGAGTATTGAGGCAATGGTGCACAAGCACCGGTTATGTTGGACTGGACACCTTATGAAGGATAGCAGGATTCCTAAGCAGATGCTATTTGGAGAGCTTGTGAATGGAAGGACAACTCCGGCAGAAACCAAGGCTGCGATTTAAGGACTGTGATATGCAGCACACTGACTGGGAGAACAATGCCTGTCATCGCCACAGATGGAGGAAGTAGGTTAGGGAGGGGATCGACACTTTTGAGAGAGCACGTATTCAACATGAAGAACTTAAGCGAGCTGCGCGAAAGCGAGCTGCGCGAAAGCGAGCTGCGCGAAAGCGAGCTGCGCGAAAGCGTACGGCTCGTATAGTGAATGGGGAAAGCTTGGTCTGCAATGTTTGCAGTCGTGTATGCTTGTCAAGAGCAGGGCTCATTAGCCACCAACGGAGCCGCAAATGCAAATATAAGTTAGTCCTAGAGCGCACAATGTTCCTGAAGGTCAGCAATGGTCTTCCTCGGTCATGAGTGGACGGCCATCATGTATGTATGTATGTATGTATGTATGTATGTATGTATGTATGTATGTATGTATGTATGTATGTACGTATGGCGCTTCAGTACAATTAATTCACATCATATGCCTATCTATAACGATGTCAATTCCGAAGATTTCTTTGTTGGTGGCAATTGCTTGACAAACCATTTGATTATTGCTATGAACCAGCCATGGGCCAAGACCGAAACCTCATACTGAATTGATTAAACATTGATCTTCATGTTCTATCAATGCCAGCATTCTTCTGTTAACAACGAAGGAAAGTTAGAAATATTGAATGGCAATTGGCTTTTCAGAGAAGCATACCAATATACACTCTATATTATTTAGCTAACCTCAAATCAATCCCTTTTCGTATCACCATGAAAGTTCCAAGTCGAAGCTTTCCTTTCTGTGTGCTCATGCGAAAATTTGTTCGTTCGTTCACAAAATTCATGCAGGTTGAATTTTAAGATCTGAACTTTTTTCTTCGTCTCTCTAAATAGTTTCTGTCCTTATACTCAACCTTATTTAGTAATGTCATAATCCATGTAACTTTGTTTTACACAGTCAGACCACCATTTTTATTGCTTCTTACTATTTTCAACATTTCACGTTTTAAATTAGTCAATAGTTTCAACATGTGTTCATCGTTTTATGAATGCTTATCTGCGTATATCTATATACATGCATGTGTTGATTTTTCTGTACAGGTTGAGTTCTTATGTACAACTGTGTTTTGTTTGTACGTATTGCACTGCTTATGTATTGAGAATTTTAGCGTATAAATACGAAGTCAGTACAAACGTAAATATATATAGCATATTATTACTATAAGAAGTATACTTATCTCCTTTACACAAATTTTCTTTCTTTGTTATATTTTACTTACAATTTAATCACTTTGAAATCTCATCGAATGCATTCATTATTCGATCATTTTTATGGCTCTCACGGACAAAATGTTCTTCTTAAATTCTCATAATCTGATTCCTGATCATTGCCATTAATATATTTTGTTCTATAGTTAACTATTTGCATTTTTAATACTTTTTAATGTTTTGTTTCTGATTTAACTGTATGCATGCTTTATTCTATAAGCGTTATGGTTCACACGGCCTTTCACCATACATGCGAATTTTTCTCTATGCATTTATTATATTTTATAGTTATGATTTTTTTCTAGTCATTGTAATCATTCTCATCTACACCTACTTCATTTCGATCTATACTTTCATGGAATTTTGTTGAAATCAGACATTTCAGCAAACAAGGACTAACGGGTTTCTTTCAATAGCCGATCAAAACTCGCTAGCAATTTTGTTTATTTTAAGCGCCAATATTTGTATGTGTATGTGTGTGTATGTATGTGTTTATGTATATATATATATATATATATATATATATATATATATATATATATACATAAACACATACATATGTATATGTATGTATGTATGTATACTTAGATAAATACACATAATTATATATTAAAGATATTTAATATTAAATAGAGCCTGTTTATTCGAAGTTTCGACGCCAAAACTGGTTTCTCAAAGTTTTTTTGAGAAGTCAGTTTTAATGGAGAAACTCCAAAGTATGTATTTATGCATGTATATATGCACACGCGCACACTCGCACACGCACTCACACACGCGCGCGCATACATATATTTGTATACATGTATATATATCTATACATATATATATATATATATATATATATATATATATATATATGACTGTGTCTCACGTATGTCACCTTGGTTTAAGACTGATACTTATTTTATCAGTCTTTTTTGCCGAAGCGCTTCATCACTTGGACGTAAACAAACTAACATTGGTTGTCAATGTATGAGAGTGGTCAAATACAAACACAAAGAGACACACACATCTACATACATAGCATGGCTGCAGTCAAATGACTGAAACAAGTAAAATAATAAAAGAATGCATACATACATACATGCATACATACATACATACATACATACATACATACATACATACATACCGTGTTTCCCCGAAAATAAGACCTACTCCGAAAATAAGCCCTACCATGATTTTTCAGGATGCTTTTAGTATAAGCCCTACCCCGAAAATAAGACCTAGTCAAAAATGCATCAGCTTGTTAGCAAGACCATGTGATGTTTGCAAAATAAACCAACTGCCGTAGCTTGGCTAAAATAGTTGACTCACTTGTTCTCCAGGCAAGATGAGCGCAAAATGAAAGAGTTATTCCGTGGAGTACAAGAAAGGAATTGTGGAAGTGTCATAACAAAAATCATATGGCTTTCTGTAAGTTGTTGGGTCACCGAATGGTTCGAAAGTGGTGAGCAGAGTACGATGATTTCAGTAGACAGGTGGATGAGGGAAGTGTTAAGAAGCACAAGTGTGGATCAGGTCGACAACCGTTATTTTCGGAGATGGAACATATTACCTCAAGATGGATTGCTGACAGAAGTACAAAGGCTTTGGTTCTACGCAGGACTGATATTCAAGAATTTGCTCTTGCAATGGCACCACATTTGGGTATACCCCCAGAGATATTCAAAGCATTACCTCATTGGTTGGATAACTTCCTTCGGCGATATGAGCTCTCTCTAAGAAGATCGACAAAACTGTTCAAGCTGGAGGATGCTGAAGTGAGTCAACGTGGACTTGCATGCAAGTCCTTCGTTGATGGCATCGACTTTTCTAAATACAATCTCTCCAATACAATTGCTATGAATGAGACTGCAGTATTTATGGGCCAAGGATCTAAAACAATTGAACAGACAGGTGCCTCGTCAACCTACGTTGCCTCAACAGGTTACAAAAGTGCAAGAGTTACTTGTATTTTAGCAATTCGTCTTGATGGAACAAAAGTCCCACCGCTTATCTTCACAAATGGCAATAAAGAGAAAATAGAACGAGTTTTGGGTATTTATATCCTTGAAACGGAAAAGGCTTGGTGCACACAATCTGTTATAAGAAAATGGGTTGATTTGACTCTGCCACTTGTTTTACATGGTTTTCAAAGAGGTCTTTTAGTTTGGGGTTCAGCCAGTACTAATCGCGCAAAAGATATGAAAATCTTCCTTTCTGAAAGAAGAATTGACCACATAATGATTCCTGCGGGAATAGCACCATATCTACAAACATTAGATCTTGTAATAAACAAGTCCTTCAAAGATTATTTGCGGATGGAAGTGAATGAATATATCGAACATAGAATGGAGAGAAATCAGCGTGGAAACTTTGTCAAACCCAACCTCCAAGAAGTCTTGAATTGGGTGAAGAATTCATGGAATAAAATTACCGACAGTTGCGTTGCTAATGCACTATGAACAGGGTACTTGGACAAAAAGTGTTCATTTAAGGAAAGTTATATTGCCAAACATGAAAGATTTGGATCCATGATTCTACAGGAAATGGGTTTGCAAGAAATTCAGTCTGTAGTTCGGGGTTTGATGATTTGTAACAATGTTCCAGAAGATGACGAAATGATTGTACTTGACTAAAAACAATAAGCAAATGAATAAACTTTTGATAACTAAAAACATGGATTTCCTTTTATAATTTTTTTCTTTCACACGAGGGCATGAGACTTTTTTGTCTTTCTAGGATATTTTCCGCAAAAACGTAAGACATCCCCCGAAAATAAGCCCTAGTGCATTTTTTGCATGCAAAATGAATATAAGACCGGGTCTTATTTTCGGAGAAACACGGTATGTTAGAAACACACAGATACACATGTATATACACATGTATGTGTACATGTATATATATGTATATATATATATGTGTGTGTGTGTGTGTGTGTGTGTGTGTGTGTGTGTGTGTGTGTGTATTTTCCGAGTTACAGCCCAGAGGTTGTGATCATGCTGGGGCACCGCCACCTGTTGCTGCTAACCTTTCATTAATTCTTTAATAGTTAGTATTTGTTGAATGAGGGAGCTTGATGCTGGTGCCTTCATTTCTTCTTCCTGTCGTGAAGTTGGCTTCTCTGGGATTCTTGACAATAGATGATCAGTTTAATTTTGAAGATATCTACATCCACTCCATGTACGTCTCTCAGATCCTTCGATAGGATATTGAAGAGCAGTGGGAACTTGAACACCAAGCTATTGCAGTGCCTGGTCTTGCATTTTGACGGCAGAGGCAAGATTTTAGACATTATGCAATTGTTCCCTGTTCTGGCGTTTGTATAACTTTCGACACCAATGTTTCGGACAAGTGCTTTCAGGATCTCCGGGTGGATATTGCTGTTGATCTTTCCCGCCTTCGTTCCACAGAGTATTAACCTCTTGAGTTTTTTCCCAGTAGCTAATTTGTTGCATTGAGGATATCTCTTCCGTGTAGTTTCGTTGGGTTGCTTTGAGTTCCGCTATTAATTTCACACTGTGTGGTGACCATAGTTGGGAGTAATAGTCAAGACAGCTTAAGATAAATATCCTCCAGAGGATAGTGATTTCCTGTACCCTTGTTCTGGAAGTTCTAAGAATTCCTCCGATCAGCCGCCTGTGTTTCTTGCCATCTTAATAATATGCACATGGAAGGATGCATCACTACTCATATTAATGCGCAGGTTACCGACTGATTGTGATTCTGGAACTGCGATCCTTCCAGCTCCAGTGTATTTTGTCTGTATTGCGTTTAACGTTGTCTGCTGATAGCGTAGAGCTTGGAACCTTCCAGCATTAAACTATGTATTATTGTTGTCAGCCCACGTATATGTTGCATCAAACTTTTGTTGTAGGTGCATGCCATCTTCAGGATTTTGTATTACCTGGGAAAAGTTTGTACCATCTGCATAGATAGTGATGGTAGCTGAGTGGATGAGGGCATATCTGAGAGGGCCACGATAAAAAGGTAGTGGCCCCAGGAGAGTACCCTGTGGCACACCACTCATCATTTGTGTTTCCTTGGAGGTAACCACGTTGGGTACTGCTACCTGATTTCTATCTTTCAGAAAATTATATAGCCACTCTCCAAATATGCCGAAATCATGCCGTTTGTGACATATCGTTCAATGATCGACTTTATCAAAGGCCTTCGCAAAATCAAGAAATAGCACATTCACATTTGGAAGGTTAAGCAGCTGTTTCAACACACAGTCGTAGTGCTGTTAGAGCTGTGTCAGGCAGCTTCTTCCTGGTCGGAAAACATGCTAGATATCAGTTAGCAAGTGATTTTCTCCCAGGAACATTTTTAGTTTCCTTCGGGCTCTCCGTCCCACAACTATGTTGATGCGCAACGTCCGAGAGATAGGTTTATAGTTTTTGGCATCCACGCTGCTGCTTCCTTCAACTTGCACGGAAGTTTGTCAGGTTTGGTGACTTGCATGTGCCTTAAGTGTGAGGTGAAAACACTTTTGAATTGATCATTCAGTGTTACATTATACTCATTAGGTTTCCTGTGAGGAAGCCATCTTTTTGGAGGAGTGGCTCTACTCTGTAGGCAGTTTTTTTTAGCAAACTTCAAGAAAGTTTTAGGGTTAAATTTTATATTTTCTGAAACCTAGGCTTCTTTGTCTGTTCTCTCTTTTTCATGGAAGTGTTTCAGATTTTTCTCAATCTCCAGCAGTTTCGTTTTAAGGTGGAATTTTCACTGCCGTCAACGAAATTTAGCAGTTCGGCAATAAAAGACCGTTTGAATAAGTACCAGTCTTGGAAAAAAAAGTACCGGGATCGATTTGTTCGACTAAACCCTTCAAATCGGAGCCCCAATATGACCGCAGTCTAATGACTGAAACAAAAGTTAAAAGTCAGAATTTAAAGGCTAAAGCCATGTTCCGTAACCAGGACCTTTCTTGTTTTTTTTTCTGCCGTAAGCAGCCTGATTAAAAGTGCAATGTGAGAGGCCTGATGGTGGGCTCATAAAATTGCTCCAGGTGGATGATCATGAATTTTAATCACATTTATTTTATTACAAATGTTTCACGTAGTTGAATATCAATTTACAAGTGTTACCACAAGCTGCTTTACTGACTACTTCGCAACTCTTCTGTATCAAACCGATACGCATAAACACATACATATATGACACTAATCGCTTCTTTCTTTTTTAGGTTGAGAAGTTCACTTTGTAACGAATTTGTAACGATATCGGCCCCACTGCGTGGTACTTTGGGAGAAGCATCTGCCAACACACACACACACACACACACACACACACACACACACACACACACACACACACACACATGTATATATGTATGTATGCATGCATGTAGTATCATATATGTATGTGTGGACGTGTGTGGTGTGTAATATGCAAGACACATTTTATTACAAATGCGTACCAGCAATAAGAGATACATTGCGGTAAGAAGCTATTTATTTTGAGGAGCAAATTCTTTCATAAGTACTAAAATATCACCGATTACACAAGGCATTTAAAAAAAATAACGCAATCGTTCTAATAAAAAAACCCCAGAAAAACGTTATATATTATATCAAAACAACAGGAAAGCCGATACCAACGTTTGTTTATCACTAAACTGTGTTTTATAGAAGAAGCATGGCTATGTGGTAAGAAGTTTGCCTCCCAACCACATGGTTCCAGGTTCAGTCCCACTTCGTGGCACCTTGAGCAAATGTTTACTATAGCCCCAGGTCGACCAAAACTATGTGAGTGGATTTAGTAGACGGAAACTGAAAGAAATCTGCCGTCATGTGTGTGTGTGTTTGTGTGTGTGTGTGTATGTATGTAAGTATGTATGTATGTAAGTATATATGCTGGTTTGTTTTCATCCCCGTAGCATAGAGACGGAAGAAGTACCGAATTTTTTTTGTAAAAATAGATACTAAGTTCGACTTGTTTGGTTAAAACCCTTGGTGCCCAACACGACCGCAGTTCAATGGCTGGAAAAAGGAAAAGATAAATGCATAATCAGCATCTATTTTATCATTTGTGTCTTTTTCGTCGTATCCTTTAAACTGGATGCAGCTTCATACCATTTCTGGAAATAAACGCATTCAAATGAACGTTTGCATGACTCTCGCACAAAACACAGTATCTTTGACTGTTACATTCCGACTGATTTGTTTTTAGAATGAAATTCACATAACTGTATGTTCCGGACTTACTACGTGTCTTTTTAAAATAATTTGTGCTGCTTCCAAACAATTACCGTATTTGGCGAAGTCAAGGGCATAAATTTTTTCCCATAATGTCACAAAAATTTACCGTTCTTTCTAAAGAACGAAGGTTAAATTTGTGTGTTGATTTGAACCTTAAAGGAAGTTATTTATGCTAAACTTACACTGACTTCCTAACGTACTTTGGGCTTTTTCAACCACTAACAATCCTTCAACTATATTCCTTCATGCATCAAAGACATCTATTTTACTTCAACCTTCTCTGAAGTTATCGTCCCGGTTGACTTCAAAGCTCACAACTCGTCTCAAAATCATTTCATACTATGACGCCGGTGCAGAAACAGAATTCTTCGTCGTTATCCTCGTCTCTCTATATTAACTTAGTTTCATCCTGAACACGAATTTCTGTCAGATATACGCAATATTTGAGAAAGACAAGTGAAGAAGGACACACTGGTTAGCTTTCTTACCTCCAAATCCAACCCCTGCCAAAACACCACCGTTTCTAGTAGCAAATATGAAGGTTTTCTCCGCGGGAAGATCCTTCGCAAATTCTCCCGCAGTAGCCAATATTTTTGTTCCTTTGCCAAAAGGATTTCTACTTTATGGAATTTTCTTTTTTTTTTTTTTACGGCTCAACTTTCATTGTCCAGAAAAATTTCTTAAAAAAGTTACAGAGGTTTAAATTTTCGTAATTTTTACCGCGTCAGAAAATAGGATTTGGAAGCTGTCATTTTGAGCGTGGCTGCACGTGTTGTCAACCGTAAACAAATGAAATATTGCCAGACCTCATATGTTTTAAGTATTTAATAAGCGAAAAATGACCACGTGGGTAAGCAGCTTGGTAACAATTTAGCTTGTTACTATGGAAACAGGAACCTATATGTCTGTAGCTTTCGATTGGCTAAAATTACCCAAAATTTGCAAACTTTAAAAGCTATTAACTCTATTTATTGATTTATGGCGAAAATTAATTTCATCTCAATGATTATCATACAAAAATACTTCATACACCAAACATGAAATCAATTGGAACAAAAATTGAAGAAATTGAAAAGTGGCAGCCAAACAGAAAAGATCCGAGATCCGGAGACATTGATTGGTTCGAGAGTATGTCTAGGCTTTACATCTAGTGAAGTGACATTCTTTCCTAAAAGCAGACTAGCTGCGTACCAACGCCACACGAACTCTTCCGAGTCACTCGTTTCTCTTCCTCAAGTCTCCCCGCTCAGGGTAGCAAACTACCTATTACGCCCAGTCCTTTCTAATCTGAAGGTCGACTCTCTAGAGTGTTCTCCTTCATATATTTCCTCTGCAAAGGTTGACTTCAAAAGAAATGTCATATACACTACCTTCATCGGTTTTGGGTGGGGTACACAACTAACATACCTATACGTGTACAATATTGTATGCACACTAACTTGAGCAAGTATGATGAAATCATTGCTTCGCTGAATGGGTTTAATAACAACAAAACATTTCCATTGTTGACAAAATAATTAAATTTTTTAGTCATTAAATTAATGTTATCCGATTTTTTAAATGTTCATTGCATTCAATTTATCAATATAAGAAGGCCCTTCAGGTTACCTGACGCAACATGTCGACCGAATAATTTGCCGCTTTATTCATTTATTCATTTATTTATATTACTGAAAATATATCTGTCTATTGATTTATATTTTGTTCTATCTAACTGTCAATGCCTTACTATATTTTTTGTTTATTTATCTAGGACTATCATCACACATGACTGAGTAGCACTGCATACATTTATGGGAAATCGACACGTCACACTAATATTACTCGTCCCCTACAAACTAGCATTACTCACCGCCCTCAATACAAGAAATAAAGACATATTCAGATCATTCTGAAAGTCAATTATTTCTAACGTTTGAACTTTTCCACCGACTGTGGTCAATAAAATAACTACTAGCCATCTGATAAATTCGATTTAGCAGTAAATAGGAAGAATCGTTAGCGCGTCGAACAAAATGCTTTATAGTAATTGTTCCAGTATTTTACGTCTTGGTTTCAAATTCTGCCTAGGCCATTGTCATGTTTGCTATTCATCCTTTCGAAATAGATAGAATAGTATAATAAGGAAATAGTAAAATAATTCTTGCTACTATTGGCTTGAAATTTGAGCAGGAGTTGATTTTATCTAACCCAGTGTTTAACTGGTATTTTATTTCATCGACCCTGAAAGGATGAAGGGCAAAGTGGACCTCGGTGAGATTTGAGTTAAGAACGTAATGAGTCGGAAGAAAAGCTGCAAAGCATTTTGCCGGCGTGCTAACGATTCTCTTTTCTACTCTAGGCACAAGGCCCGAAATTTTTGGGGAGGGGACAGTTGATTAGATCGACCCCAGCAACTGGTACTTAATTTATCGACCTCGAAAGGATGAAAGGCAAAGTCCACCTCGGCGGAATTTGAACTCAAAACATAAAGACAGACGAAATACCGTTAAGCATTTCGCCCAGTATGCTAACGTTTCTGCCAGCTCACCGCCTTAGCGAAATAGGAAAATAATAATAATAAAAAATGTACCCAAACAAGTAAGTATTGTGTTGCCACCCTATCTTCCTCCAGCTTTTGCATTTTGGGCGTTCCACTGGGTTAAGGAAGACAGCGTAGGTGGAGAGGGTGTCTATGTTTGTTTGCGACGAAATTAGAACCTAAAAAACATCAGGGAAATGTATGGTGCATACAGAGTCTGGAACAACTGCATGTGACAGCCGCATTGCACCTTTATTATGAATGTTGGTAGAATCATTAGCACGTCGGATAAAATGCTTAATGGCATCCCTTCCGGCTCTTTACGTTCTGTATGAAAATGCCGCCAAGATCAACTTCACCTTTCATCCTCTCAAGGTCGATAAAATGAATAACTAGACCAGCACTGGGGTCGATGTAATAGACTTAACCCCTCCCCTAAAATTGCTGGTCTTTTGCTAAAATTTGAAGCCATTAGAGATTGTGTGACCTTGTAACAAATTGATTTATAATTATGAGAGTCGGTTTATTGTTGTTGCTTAGCACTAGGTTGGATCCCCAACAAGCATTGCACGATAATCTCATTTTTCTTTTATATTTTAGACATAGTTTATCAAAGACTATATTACCCGATGTCTTCGTTTTAAGAGAGTTTGGTAATTTGAAGGAAATTAGGCTGCTATTTCTGACGGATCGAATGGCCACAAAAAGGTACTTGCTGGATTCATAAGATTTTCGATGATAGATACAGTAAAGGGCTCCCGCAAAATCAACACAATATTCTGTGATGTCCCTATGGTTTGCTTTGAAGTGATGCATTTGGAGCTAGCCAACTCTACTATTAACTCAAGTAACAATATTATAAGGACTAGCAGAAAGACCACCCACCGGGCAGTTTAGCCCCTTGATAATATTTTCATATTTGATTCCCATTTCTAATATCTTTATATTTTACGTCTAATTATTTCTTTGTATAATAGTGCTCACTTGCTTAGTAAATATTGCTTTCATTATTTTATCACAATCATAATCTCTCTTTTTAAAACAAACATCACAGTAGCCCAACAACAGAGGGAGAAGCAGCTTGCCAAGTTTTACCTTCCCCTCAAAGCAACATAGAGATTTTAATTCAGCATCCCATCTGTAAGCTTTGCAGTGTATGTGAGAGAGGGAGAATATTGCAAACAATGAAAGAAATAAACATGAAACGAAAAAATCGTATAAATGAAAGGGCATTACTACCGACTTTGTTGCCTCATAACATCCAGAAAAATGGATACTTTTTAACAAAATTTTCTATAAATACTGCTTAGATGTGGCTTCAGAGTGTATAGGGATTTATGGGAAAGAATTTTTGCGAGGGGGTGGAGAGAGGAGCTTCAGAAAATTCATACGATCTGATTTTTTTCCTTCATAACTTTCAGGAAGATGGGTATCTTCTAAAGAAGATTTATACAAATTCCTTTCAAACGGCATAGATTACGATTATAAAGCAAGTTGTGGGGAACATTTTTTCGGGGATATATCCCCATTTTTTAAAAACTACAGCCTTCTAAATGATGGGGTTGGAAGGATCTTTGTATGAAAAAAGTTTTGAGAACTCTTTATTTTTACACCCACCTCCTTCATCATCCCACTCCGGACCAATTTTGGCCTTTTTTTTTTTTTTTTTTGCACTTCAAAACCGTGGGAAGTGCATTTTCGGTAAAAAAAAAATTTTAATTGTTAATATTTTCAGAGGATAAAGTGAGTGATTTAAGGGCAATTTGGCTGTTGTTTCTAGCACATCCAAAGACAACCCTTCTCATTTCTTTATCACTCTCGCATGTAGTAATGTTTTTCAATATTTGTTCCCCATAAATACATTTATATGTTGTAAAAAGAAAATTTGAGAAATTATGACTTTTTTGCAACCCCACTCCTTGCCCCCGATTGTTTCTGTTTAGAAATTAAAATATTGCAGAGCCCGAGAAGGTCATTGCTGGCATTTATCCACAGTGATTTTAAAAAATTATGGAGATGTACTTGCATAGCAAATGACTTGATCTGAGATCGTGTGCTGAAAGAAAAACAATTGCAGCGTGGAAGATGTTTCTAAAACATTCAAGAACACACAAATACAGTTAGTTTCACTTCAACATTAAAACTTCACAACTCCTGAAGCTGTTTCCTGCGAAGATATTCTGGAAAGATTTCCGTCCTCGCCCCCACCCCATTTTCTCTACTTATTCCATACTTCGCTTAGCTTTTATCTTCACTTTTCTTAAATTGGATACGTCTGCTATTAATTCTTACATACAATTCCCCCGTTAATTCTTACAGCTTCATTTTTCTCTTTAAGCAATTCTTAACGTCAACTTTTTAATGCCGCTTCTACTTTTTCCTAGCCACCATAGACAGAGGTCCAATAGAATAGTTCTCAGAAACAGAGTACCTACATATCCTTACTTCACAACTCTTGAAGCTGTTTCCTGCGAAGATACTTTGGAAAGATTTCCGCCCTTCCCCCACCCCCACCCCACCCCATTTTCTCACAAATTTCTTTATTTCAAAAAATTTCTTTTGCCAAAGATCCCGTTTTCGGATACGAATGACTTATTCCATCGATTAAAACTTTCTCTAATTCAATTCCCCTTTCTTCTGCCATTAACACAACCAGTTGCTCACACACCTTACAGTTTTTCATTTAAACTACATAATACGCAGAATTATAAGGCACAGGGTCAATCATTGCAAATGGTTGGTTTCAATCTCACAGAGCAAGTGTTCTCCCACGGTCAACTTTACGTTGGATGCTCCCGTGTTGGCAGGCCACACAGTCTATACATTTGTGCATCAGAAACGAAAACGAGAAACGTTGCCTACAAAGAAGCACTCTACTGAAAAGACGGCATTTCTTCACATCTTCCAAATCACCCCTGTCATCTGCCGCCTCAAAAGCTTCGTACTTGCCGTGCCAGCCAACGTAAGTCGCTGACACACAACTTCACTCACTCACTCTGCCTCTCTTTCTCACATAAACACACACACACACACACACACACACACACACACACACACACACACACACACACACACACACACACACGCACGTCCATTTCATATATATTTTAATTTCTGCTTTCTGCAAATAAAATTTTTACGGAATCAACTGCTTACAAAAATTGGGATTAATATATAATTTCTTTCTATGTTCATAATTAAATAAATGTTTTAATTAGACAGACGTCCAATAGAATAGCTCTCAGAAACAGACTACGTACAAATTTATTTCTTCACAACTCCTGAAGCCATTTTCTGACGAGGTGGCGGGGTGAAATCTTCATACAGCTAGAGGCTCCAACCGAAACAGGGGACCCGAAATGATAAGGTTGAGATAAGGTTAGATTATGCCTAACCGAAAACGATCACAACCAAACAGACCGGGTGAAACCGGGTTTAGCTGCTAGTATATATATATTGAAATACATCTTATCAACAGTAGTTACCTTCAATGCGATCTTCTAACATGAAATGGTTTTCTACCTCTGTTATAGGATGTTATTCACAAGAAATATGGCTGCTATTTTAAACTGGCCGAGCTACCACCCACAGGTTTCATTGTTGACTCAAACCTTACTCACTACATGTGAAATAACCAGACACTGTCCTTCAAAGCATAACTATATCACACAAATATGTCATAACGAATTCGTTTATATTATTAGTTGTAAACTATAAGCTATTCTTTTATAATAATAATATTTTGTATTCTTATTTATTCAATTCAGAAGTTTGAGAAAACATTTTCTTCCCATGGTAAAAGATATCCTTTTGTTCATACTGAAAAATAAAGTTGTTGGAGCAACTTTACTGCACTTTACAAACACCAATTTTACTTATTAATTTATTTATTACCAAATTTATAACTGTTTATTCTTTTTTCTTTTTTACGTAGGTGTAAAACTATTATTTAAAGAGGGCACTCGCATAGTTGGTGTTGTAAGTGAAACATTTAATCAAAATTATGACTTTAGTGATGAGTACAATCACTATTTAGATGATTAATTCAGTTAAAACAAATCTGTTCTACTTTAGCGTGTGGTCTACCGCTATCTCGTCTACGCAGTGAAACACCCAAGTTAGGATTAGGGTTAGGGTCATAGTTAGGATTAGGGTTAGGGTTGTAGTTAGAATTATGGTTAGGGTTTAGTGTTCGAGTTAGGATTTAGGATTAGGATTAGGTTAGGTTTTTAGGGTTAGGGTGAGAGTAGGGTCAGGGTTTAGGGTAAAAGCTGGAGTTTAGGATTAGGGTTATACTGAAGGTTAGGGTTAGACTGAACGCTAAATTGCAAATGGCCAGGTAGACCGCACGCTTAAGTACCACCAAAGACTCTACTAATCCAACAGGGAGAGTATTTACGTAGCCGTTCGTCTCTATTAGAAACAGCAGTCACATGTCCTTCATATCATAGCTTACCGTCTAGAATAAGAAATATATTGGATAGTGTAGAATACCTTTGATCATAAGTTTGCACAGGCCTGACCTGGTGCTAAATGACGACAGCAACAATAACAATAAAGCCTTGTTGAGAGTGTACCCTCTTGCATAGACACAAGGTCTTCAGGTAATAGACTGTAAATGAGTGGGGGGAGTGGGAGAATTGGATAGCATAACGTTCGTGTCTTTGTCAATGTTATAGTAACTATAGTAATTTCTCACCGGGAAATATTATAAAATACACGTTCACATTCTATTGGAAAGTTATGTTGTTGTTATTGTGGTGGCGGCGGCGGCGGCGGAGGTGGTGGTGGTTGTGGTGGTGTTTGTGTTGGTCATCGTTGTCGTCTTCGTGATCGTCGTCGAGGTTGTCGTGCTTATGGGTGTGTACCTGGCGGAACGCTAACTTTGGCGGATCCAGCCTAGACTTACCCACTCTCTATTTAGACTGTGTTCAGGACTATATATATATATTATCCAATGCGTTCATGGGTGTAAACTGAGAGATATTTGGTCGTTATTTCTAAGAGATCGAGTAATTCCGTGAGGCAGCGAGCCCTAACCATTTTGCACCTCGGACCTGTTTCATGTATAACAGTTTTTCCACTTATTGAGGGATCTCACGCATAGCAAAACACAATAAAGTGCATAATACACATTGTAATTATTACGTACTTGTAATTATACACATTGTAATTTACTGCATACTTGTAATTATACATACTCGAATATATTAAATATATGCATAGTGCATATATAATGTAAGAACACCCTGTAGACTGCAATAACCAATAAAATAGAAATAAAATCTTAAAATGCATGCTTTCTGTGCTGCCCGTTCTGCTCTGCGGCCCGGTATTAATCTGCGGCCCGGTACTAGTCTGCAGCCCAGTTCTGTTCTGCAACTTGGTACTGGTCTACGGCCTGGCACTGGTCTGCGGCCCGGTACTAGACTGCAGCTCGTTTTCTGTTCTGCAACTTAGTAGTGGCCTGGGGCCCGGTGCTGGTCTGCGGCCCGGTACTGGTCTACGGCCTGGTTCTGGTCTGCGGCCCGGTAATGGTCTACAGCCCGGTAATAGTCTGCGGACCGGTTCTGTTCTGCAGCTTGGTACTGGTCTGCGGCCCGGTACTGATAATTATATTGTACATGATAAAACTAGTAGTGGTTATTAAAATAAAATGGGATATCATCGGACCCAGGGAAGTCATTCACTTGCAATGTATAAAGTAAATTTACAACTGTCTTTATTCATCTTTTACCATTTCACTATTAAAAGCTTATACAATCCATTTTTAGAGTATAATTTATAAATTACCATGTTAAATTAGTTTAGTCGTGATACCCCAGTCACCACTCAGGTGGGTGATAGGCATAACAACTACTTAAAAGTGGGGCCGCTACAAAACAAAAGTTAAGAACCACTGAGCTAAACCATCATTCGTAGTTCGACATGCTATAATAGAGCTATACAATACAAAAAGCAAATCGTTCTCGACAAACTCTTTTTGTTTCTCTATCAAGTTAGAGAACAGGTTTTTTAAGTCTTAAATGAATGGATGACCACACCTAAAAATGTCTTGGGTGTTGAGGTCTACCCAAAGTGATTCACTCTGTGTTATATCTGTTGTTTATCAATCTTCTTTTCATATGCGGCTGCTCAGAAACTAAAAATTTCGCTAAGTGATATTTATGCTCGCTTAAACGTGGATATTCTCTGTTAGAACAAACTGTACTGTTGTAGAAACCATGAGAGAAATTCTCACATTAGCTTTTAGTCTCCCCGTTAACAATATAAACAAGGGAGCATTTTGCACCAAAAGCCTATGTCAGAGTTTCTCACCGTATCTACTGCACTATAGTGCGTTCTAACAAGATATACACGTTTAAGTGGGCATAAATATCGATTTCAAATTTTGGCACAAGACCAGCAACTTCAAAGGAGGAATATGTCGACTACTTCGACCTTCCTGTTCAAGTGGTACTTATTTTATCGACCCCGAAAAGATGAAAAGCAAAGTCGACCTCGGCGGAATTAGAACTCAGAGCATAAAGATGGACAAAATGCCGCCACCACCTTAAAGTGGGTATAAATATTACCTCTTGGTATTAATACTACTTCTGTTGCTAATATATATATTTTTTACCTACAATTACACCAGCGGCAATAGTGATTTCGATTTTGGGCATAGAGTCAAAAGTGTTTTTCTTTCATTTTTTTTTTGGTGGGGGGGAGTCAATTACATCGATTCCAGTACTTTACTGGTGCTTCACGAAAGGATGAAAGAAAAAGTTGACCTCAGCGGAATTTGAACTCAGTACATAAAGATGGCCAGAAAAAATGCCGCTAAGCATTTTGTCTGGCGTGCTAACAACTCTGCCGGCTCACTGCCTTAACAACAACCACAATCATAATATCAATAACAGTGGCCACTCAATCAACTAGACACAACAGCGAAATCTGTTTTCAACCAATTACGTAATCTTAGAAGGCGGCGAGCTGGCAGAAACGTTAGCACACCGGGCGAAATGCTTAGCAGTATATCGTCTGTCTTTACATTCTGAGTTCAAATTTCGCCGAGGTCGACTTTGCCTTTCATCTTTTCGGAGTCGATAAATTAAGTACCAGTTGCGCACTGGGGTCGATTTAATCGACTGGCCCCATCCCCCAAAATTTCGGGCTTTATGTGTAGAGTAGAAAAGAATAATGTAATCCTAGATAATTCCTCACGCAAGTAAGAAGGAATGGTCATGGCTAGAATGCTCTTTTTCATAGCTGTGCTGGATCATGGTTGACTTAATGCTGAATAACAATAGCTACTACAGCAATCGCAGCAACGGCAATTATATATTTAACGAATTCATTCATATTATTCATAGAATGCTTACCTGTTTATTTATTTATTTATTCATTTATTTATTAGAACATTCACCTCAATTCTTCACAGTTGCTCTATAACACACACATACACACACACACACTCACAATACGTGAGTGTGAGTGTGTGTGTGTGTATCTCTCTCTCTCTCTCTCTCCCTCTGTATACACACACACACACACACACACACACATATATATATATATATAAATACTTGTTATTGGCGAATAGTCTGAAAGATAATTTGATTTAATTGTGAAAATTACTTAGCTTTATTTGTTACATATGACAGTAACTGATATTCAAGCCAAGACAACAATTGCAGCTGGTGTATGAGAGAAGAGCTGAACAATTAAATAAATAAATAAATAAATTAGCAAATAAATAAATAAAAGCAAAAATAGAAGAAATAGAACATTTTAGTTAGCACCTAGTTTTGTAATGTCGTTTGTTTTTATATACGTATCCTGATAAAAGTAAAATTAAAGACCGTTAAAATGGACGATTAAATGTGTTGCGTAGTATTATTCGGTCTGGCT
The DNA here is from genome assembly GCF_046866305.1 of Octopus bimaculoides. Classification (NCBI taxonomy): domain Eukaryota; kingdom Metazoa; phylum Mollusca; class Cephalopoda; order Octopoda; family Octopodidae; genus Octopus; species Octopus bimaculoides. Next base: position 60,248,679 of record NC_142934.1, on the reverse strand, counting down.
CTTTCCACCAAGATCAAATTTTCTTTTGACACTTTAGGTATTGATAAATAAAGTAATCATTGGAGTCCATCCTTCACTCTGTTTCTCTGTAGTGTATCTCTTTTTGAAGTCATCTCTACAGATATTCTATAGAAATCTGTAGAGATGACCAGCACTGATTTTCTTTTACGACGTTTTGTATCCGAGACGCCTAATGTAGACGATAATGAGGTCGAATATGAAAAATGTCTTAGTGGATGATTAATAGGTCGGATGGGTGCTGATGAAAGAAAAAAACTCCTGAAACAAGGCGTATACACACTCATTACCCATTTTTCATCTTCGATCTCATTGTTGTTTACATCAAGCGTCACGGGTATGAAACGCCGTAACAAGAATCAGTGCTAGCTATAATTTCTATAAAATATCTGGAGAGATAACCTTAACAAATGATGTAATAGCACTGTGACACTGTAGAACACAGGGTGGATCTATTTTAAAACGGGGGCCACATTTTTCATTAATGTTTTACGTAGTGTTTTTGGTACGGAAAGACTTTCAAACTTCGTATACTTATCTATTTTGTGTTATAGAACAGAAAAATATTTTTGTATTCGAATTTATTTCATGTAAAAAATTGTCTTATTTCGATAATTTCAACCAATCACTGACAAATATTCAGTTGTTTACATTTACTCCTTTTGCTGATTAAGCGATGTAAAGCATATTTAATCTCCATACCTTCGTTTTATTTGCTTTTTTCATTTTAAATTTGCTTTAACCCTAACCCTAACCCTAACCCTAACCCTAGGGTTAGGGTTAGGGTTAGGGTTAGGGTTAATTGTTTCAGAATCGTTTGTTTATGTAGTCGGCACTTAATGTATATCGGCTGAATGGACGTCAGTGATTGGTTGAAATTACAGAAATACGACAACTTTAACATGGAATAACTTATGGATTTCTTTTTTTTTTTAAGAAGACTAAGAGAAAAAGATGTTTTATATGACACATTCTACCAGTGTTCCAAGTTTCAAAGTGTTTCGTTAATGAAAAATGTGGCCCCCGTTTTAAAAAAGATCCCACAGGGTTGACTTATAAAAACGTTTAATATACTTTGTGGTATACTATTGTTGCATAAAGAAATACGATGTCTTTACAAATCATTAATATTAGATTGTATTTGTAATTCAAAGGCTCATTTCTGATCATAATGTGAGACGCTGATTTGACCCGAGAATTGCGTTTAATGCACAGCTGACTGTGGAATATCTAGCTGTTTATACGTTAATTTTACGTGCAGGGGTTCAGTTAGTTGAACAATCAAATGTTCATTGTCAAGACCCACACCATATCCTGGTGTCAATGATTCTTATAAGAGCTGGGTGAGATTAGGTAAAAATTACGTATGACATGGATATGATTCCTTTTTAATACCCCTTTCATAAAAACATGTGTAGGAGGTTCGGTATTAAAAAGTCATTCTGTACTTGTCATGTATAATTGTCGCAACCCCGCCCCATCAATCAGTTATTGTACGACTCGCCAACACTAAGATGCGTAGATCTCGGCCATCAACGTTTGATAATTCAACTAACAAAATTAGTGATTGGGAATTCAGGTTTATCTATCTATCCATAAGTACAGTTCTATATTTAAGAGATGAGGAATTATTTACATTATTTACATTATCTACATTTGACGCATATGGCGTAGTGGTTAAGAGCGCGGGCTACTAACCCCAAGGTTCCGAGTTCGATTCACGGCAGCGACCTGAATAATAATAATAATAATAATAATAATATAATAATAATAATAATAATAGTAACATCGATAGGAATGAGAACCCAGGTTCGAAATTTCCCCAAGACACCTGACGAAGGCTGGAGGGTATATCAGCCGAAACGTTGTGTTAACAACAAACAAGATGAGGACGAATATCCGTCAAATGTAGATAATGTAAATAATGTATCCATAAGTATACACACACACACACACACACACACACACACACAAGCACACACACACACACACACACACACACACACACACACACACACACACACACACACACACACACACACACACACATACTAGCTGACGTACCCGGTAATTCCCTGAAAAGTGGCACTTGTCACTTGGTTCCGTTCTCATAATTGTTTCGCTAATCCAATAACAACAATACTAAGTATGTAGCCCATAAAACGGTTTTTGTGCATTTACAGAAAATACCGAACTATCTTACGCAGGATCTTGTTTTCAGGAATTCACAATAAGTTATGAATACTCAAATTGTGTAGTCAGCTATATAATGACATGAAATTAGTTACCCGATAGTAAGAATTCAAATAAAGTAGTCCCGAAAAGGGATTTAATGCGGTAAGTAGCTTGCTTACCAACCACACGGTTCCGGGTTCATTCCCACTGCGTGGCACCTTGGGCAAGTGTCTTCTACTATAGCCTCGAGCCGACCAAAGCCTTGTGAGTGGATTTGGTAGACGGAAACTGAAAGAAGCCCGTCGTATATATGTATATATATATATGTATATGTATGTGTGTGTATATGTTTGTGTGTCTGTGTTTGTTCCCCCCCCCCCCAACATCGCTTGACAAACGATGGTGGTGTGTTTACGTCCCGCATAACTTAGCGGTTCGGCAAAAGAGACCGATAGAATAAGTACTAGGCTTCCAAAGAATAAGTCCTGGGGTCGATTTGCTCGACTAAAGGCGGTGCTCCAGCATGGCCGCAGTCAAATGACTGAAACGCGTAAAAGAGTATACATACATGCGTATACGCATGTACACATATGCATACGTACATACATACATACATACGTACATACATATCATGAGCTTCGTGACCTCGGTTTGAAATAGTTTTTTTCCTTATTTTTTTGTTCGGGGCATTCAACGTTATCTCACTTCCAAAGATTTGGCTGCTATTTCTAGCACGCCCTGCTACCATGTAACAGCTATTTGTAATAAAGGATCGGACATACCAAGCTACCCTGCATGGGGGTAGCTTTCAAAGTGGAATGTCATATATTTATAAAGATTCCATGCCAAGCGTTTGACATGATCACTCCCTTCTATGTTTTGTGTTTTACGTACAAAGTACCCATGTACTACTTTTTCAGCGAACCGGTCCATTTCTTTTAATTCTGTTTTTCTGATAAACAGATTTTACTAATGCTTCTCGAGGAGACGTCTGTATCAGCTCTTATTCCATACGCCTCTTCAAGTTCATTAGCTATCCTAATTATGATGTTGATTTCACGCTCACAAACTTGGGCAAGAAAGTTACTGAACTCTGTCCTTTGCTGCAAATGTTGATTCAGTGTTACAATATGTGCTTCATATGACATCAATATAGATTTGAGACCACGACTACCATCCTTGCTTGGGAAGTATAGCCTATCTACATCTCCATTAATGTTGATGTTTTCTGTAACACTGAGAAGCTTGCGAGTTCGAACTTCTATCTCATTGAGTTCTTATAGTGACCAATTAAGAAAGCCAAATCTAGGCATGAATACAGGCACTGCGAAGGTATTGCGGGAAATATGCTCGTAAGCTGAGAGTTCTGATTGCCATACTCTCTTTACTCTTCTGAGGTATTCATTTCTGGTCTTGTCCTCATTTATGGGTCCATCATATCTGACATTCTCATCTTGTCCAAGATACCTATAATTGTCACCTGACAAGAGGTTGTATTGTCAAACCGTTTATTTTCAAGTATTCGGAGAGCGTAACGTTTCCACGTTTTATTGTCAGCAATGCACATTCGAACTCACCGAATTCCATTCCAATGTCTAGAAAATTCGGCTATGACGTCAAATTGATTTTTTATGCGGTCGATATTTGGCCCATACAGTTTCAGGTTGTCGACAAAGAAAAGATGGGAAGCACCTCTGGGTTCATTTTAATGTAAACAGGTATGGTTGTGGGTTTAATGAGAGGACAAAGAGCAACACCGACAGAATATAACCCTGAAAGATATCTTTTTGGTAGTGAATGCTATCTCAATTTGTTCCTCATCACTCCTAAGGAGCAAAGAGGTGTGCCAAGCCTTGGTCAGATGTTCCTAGCACTCACTAGTGGTTGTGAGACTGGCTAACTGTAAAAACCTTGATAATCCACCCATGGATTATGCTATCAAAAGCCTTCTGGTAGTCCAGTCACACTTCATTTAAGTTACTGAGATATCTTACTGTTTCTTGGATCATTTTGTTAATTAGTAGCAGCTGTATACAGCCCCCACACCTTCTTCTTTCCTCCAGCTTTCTCAGGTGTTATGATGTTGTTTTTGGTGGCACAATGATCTTGCAAGAACAGATTGAGACACCCAATGTATAATTTGTACATGATGTTCTGGTTGGCTATTGGGCAGTAATTTTTAGCAAGGGTGGTTTAACTATTTTAGGAAATGAAAAGAGTAGTTGCAATTGATAACCAGTGGGGCAGTTCTTGTGTGCCCTTGATACTTTCGCCATACATCCGTATGAGATCTCGCCGAGAGTGGAGATTTGCATGTATAGGTGATTGTTATTATTCCACAACAAAAAAAGCTTACCCAGATGTGCGCCTTAGATAGGAATTTTCGTGGTGCAGATCCACAATCTCCCGAAAAATACGGAGACCTCGGAATAAAACAAGAGAAAACAGGGATTGAAAAGTATGTCACCGTAATGTTACGGTATTATCAATGATGTATTTATATCTTTTCATATGTGTTGATATTTGATCCTGTAATACAAATAATTTGCAACAGTATTCTACCATGAAATTTTTTTTTATCATTTACTTGTTTTATTCATGTGTTGGGACACCACCTTGAAGGGTTTAGTCAAACAAATCGACCCTAGTACATTTATTTTTTTAAGGCTGGTACTTATTGTCTCTCACTTTTGATGAACCGCTAAATTACGGGCACGTAAACAAACCAACATCACTTGTCGAGCGGTAGTGGTGGGCACAATATAAACACAGACACACACGCACTTACACATAAATACACAAATACACACATACATACACCCGTATACATACATACACCCGTATACATACATACACCCGTATACATACATACACCCGTATACATACATACGCATACAGATATACACATATAAATGCATACGTATATACATATATACATATACATACACACACACGCGAGCGCGCGACGGGCTTCTTCCAGTTTTTATCTACCAAATCCACTCACAAGGCTTTAGTAGGCCCGATGCAGAACCCACTGCAGAACCTACTGCAGAACCACGTGGTTGGACAGCGAGTGCTCAACAAGACAACCACGCCTGCCTCAAATATTGAAGTGATCTTTATAATTAAATGTTCTGGTTTTCTTGTACAGAATATCCCTGAATTGTTTTTTGTGAATACGGAAACGGTTTAAGCTGAAGATTATAGGGTAAATTTTAAGATCGCTTATAAGATAAATGACATTGTTTCAAATGACACTATAATATTGTTTAACGAGTACAGAAAATTCAAAAAAAGTAGACAGTATAAAAGTATGTTAACATTCCACTTTGAATGTTTATAATTTCACGGGCTTAGTGCCGCATCAACTTAAAACATTAATTAGTTATTTCTGAACGGATTTTCCAATTATCACGAATATGCCAATTAGCACACCCTCGTGCTAGCTGAGAAGTTTTTTCTATATGGTTATGTGAGCGGTCTGTGACAGAAGCATTACAGGGACTGGTTAAATTATTTTGCTGTATTCATTGATATCTCTTTGTGTTCTGAGTTCAAATCCTGCCGAGAACAACCTTGCTTTTTCATCTTTTCATGAGCAGTAATATGATAAATATAACCACAAGGGGTCAAGTTAATCCACTGTATTCTGTCTTCACATTTCATCATCACAGCCATAATTATCAGTTATAGTTGTAATGATGAAATGTTAAGGTAATTATCATAGATATGAGTAACACGAGCAAGTATAATTAAAATGCTCTCTGGTGGGAATTTTAATTGTCCTAATCTGCGTAGTCAGTCTACGTTTCGTATTCTTTTCTTGATTTTAGTCGTTAGAATACGGTCATGCTAAGGCACTGTCTTCTCTGAGATTTTAGTTGATTATACTAAATCCAAAACTTTATTTAATACATATTTTCTCAACCTCTATTTATCGAATGGTGAGGTTCGTATGAGCTTTGTCTCTCTATGGATATAAAATATTATAAAATATTTCACAAATTTACAAAATTTTTTCTCTCCTTATCTTGAAGTTGTCTATCAAATTCAATGACAACCACTTCCTCGTTCAATTAGGATTATTTTGATGGATGTACGTCCGAATTCTTGTTGTGCTGCTTTGGTTAAAGACAGAACTTGCAAATGCTTGATTAGAGAGATTAGATATTAAAATGGTATTTAGCTTCGCCCTGAGGTGTTCGACTTGTGTCTCCAGTGTTTTTTTTTTTTACTTTATCTATCTTTTCAGGGTTAATAAAAAGAAATAATAAGTATCGTCTGAAATTTACAGAGATACATTTAATCAAGTACACCACCTTCTCCTTGGTCCACAGACAACACTATTATAAATAATGGATCTTTGCTCCATTAAGTTACTAGAGATTCACAGAAAGCTACTCAGAGCATTAAGAATAAATGCTGCTTAATATTATTTGAATAACATATGTATATATATATATATATATATATATATATATATATATATATATATATATATATATATATATATATAATTAAGAAATGGAGTTAAATGCAGGTGTCATTCAAATCGTTATACTTCCGACATATGTTTCGAAGAAAACATTGATATTATTCCGGAGGGAACAAAATGATGTAAAACAATGCAATCTTCTCGACAGAGAAAAAAAAAGAGAAACAAAACACATCAATAAACCATTTTAACCGAATGTGATTACCGTGTATAGGATGAATGGGAATGCTGGCAAGTTATTTTTTTAAGAAACCGTTTATAGATTTAACGTCAAAGGCAATTTAGAGAAAGAGAAGGAACAGAAAGAAAGAAATTAACAGAAAATTAAGAGTGGAGAAATATAGTGTGACAGATGAATGGGAATAACGCAAATGAGATTTGAGCCCAGCAAAAGAAAGGCATGGTCTGTCACAAATTGTGCACACAAAAAGGTCACAACCACAGCTCGCACATTTTGATAGAATTTGTAAGGCAGTTTCCATGGGTATTGTTTGATTTTTGTAGAGTCATCTTAAAAATTTTATAGCACTCATACACAATTAGATACACGTCCTCTGTTTTATTTAACGATTAATCGAATCGCATTGTTGTAGCTTTCGAATGATGATGCCACTGTGCTGGCTAGGCGGGCAGGCCAACATTCTCACTGAACATAACGCCAGATTGTCGCAGGGTTCCCCATGCACGTCTTCTATTTTCTTTAACGATTAATCGAATTAAATACAGTAAAATATATTATCGGTAAATAATTCATATCACCGTATCGATCAGACTATTAAATGTTATTGTGCATTGCTGGTCACAATGCGCTTCCTCGCATTGTTGTAGCTTTCGCAGGGTTATTCAATTTACAGCTGATCTGACTGAAGCAACGTGAAATGGGGTTGCTAAAAAAAACACAACTTTCCTGCAGGCTAGGAATCGAAACCCCGATCTTGAGTGCAACACCTTAACCACCTGGCCACCCGCCTTCACTAGTAACGAAAGTATCTGCTCGCCACTAATTTGGTTGAGTAGTTTAAGACTTTTGCACTACGATCATGAAATCCCGGGTTCGCTCTCATTGCATGGTATCTGGAGCCAATGTCTCTTACCATGGTCTCGTGATGTTCTAAGCTTTTTGAATGAAACTGGGTAAACTGAAGCTATGTGGTAATTCCGTCGGGTAGATTCTACCTGGAATTCGAGCGAGCCAACTTTGTCGTACATTGTGTAATGCTGATTAAGCCTGAGAAGTACATGAAAGATACATGCGTCCGTGATGCACTCAGCCACTTACGCTATAAAATCAATGTGTAAGTAGTACAACGAATGGAACAAATGGAATAGTCATCGTTGAAAGGGACATAGGATCCATCATCATCTCGTCATCATCATCGAATTCGTCGTCGTCATCATCCTCATCATCATCATCATCATCATCATCATCATCATTATCATCATCATCATTATCATCGTCATTATCATCGCAGTCATCATCGTCGTTGTTGTCGTCGACGTCAACATCCTCATCATCATCGTAGTCGCCATTGCATCGTCACCATTCACACCACCATCATCATCATCATCATCATCATCATTATCATGTCATCATGTCATCATCGTTGTCGTTGTTGTCATCCTCATGATCATCACCACGATCATCATCAATCATGTCATTATCATATCATTCATCTTGAGGCGGCGAGCTGGTAGAGTCTTTCACACATCTTTGTTGTAACCTGTTATTTTATTTTATTTCTTGTATGGTAATCATTGTATTTTTTAACGGAGAATAAATCGTCGCTTACCAGTTCATTTCATCTCAAGTCGTATATCATTTTCACATTTTCCTTATTTATCATCTTCGTTTTAATATAATAGAAGAAATGTGCTCAAGATGCTGCACACTGGAATTGCACTTTGAACCACGTGCTTGCGAAGCGTACTTCATAACGACGCCGACACGTTCCTGCCATTTAAGTTTTGAGTTCCAATTCCTTTCGAGATCGACCATATCTTTCATCCGCCAGAGATCGATACCTACAAATACAAGAGTCAACTGTAAAACTGTGACCTAGAGCCAGTATTAGAAATCTGCTTTTCCGCAAATCTGTATTTCTGCAAGTAAAAATATGACGCAAACAATTTTGTTGTGATGTTCTTTGCTTTTCTCAGAAACTTTAGTGATTTCATTAAAGTGATGGTGTCCTTCAGCTCAAAAATCAAAAACCAGGTCACACAGTCACTCGGTTCACTCGAATGTTATCCCCTCGTTTCTACAGTACTCGACACTTAATGATTAACACAATATTTTTTATAGACAGGGAACAGCTTTCCTAATTGCCTCATAGGACTGGATGGAAAGCTAAGAACCAGGATGCTTGTAATAGCCTTCCAATAAGTTGTCAGATACCATAACAGAGTAACAGAGGATGTTGGTTTCAAGTTTGGAACTTATTTCCACTTAACAGTGTAATATTAATTAAGGAAGTGCTACTGAAGTTGTATTTTAATTTCTTACTGTCTGCCACTCAAGCTTCAGATCTCAACAACCTTTGTACATGGAGCTGAAACACAGCGTGTATCCTGTGTTCTCGGTGAAACTGGTACAATTAAGTCACTGCTTTAGTATTTGACGTTGTGGTTGTTGCAGTTTATGGTGTATCTATTGTTTTTTTAGTGCACTGACGTTACTAAAAATATCAGAACATCAGACTGAATTTTTGGCAATATTTAGATTCATCTCTAGAATTACGAGTTCAAACCTACCGGCTTTGATATGCTGTGTAACTTTTATAGCATGTATTTTGTAAACAATAGTGGTTATGGTTATAGGTTTCCATCGCCAGTGTAACTCAGTGTGGGAACATACGCAACACGTGTCGCAGTTTTTACTGATATGTGTCGGCTTAATTCCGCAGATCGACACACAGGCATACACATATACATACACATATATGAAAACTCACGCATGTGAATACACATGCTTAAACACACATATTCATACAGTTCTATATTTAAGAGATGAGGAATTATGTACATTGTTTACATTATTTACAATTGACAGATATTTGTCCTCATCTTCTTTGTTGTTAACACAACGTTTCGGCTGATATACCCTCCAGCCTTCTTCATTAAGTGTCTTGGTGAAATTTCGAATATGGGTTCTAATTCCTAAGGTATTTTCGATGTTGTTGTTGTTGTTAATAATAATAATATTCAGGTAACTGAAAAATACCTTAGGAATGAGAACCCAGGTTCGAAATTTTCCCAAGACACCTGGTGAAGGCTGGAGGGTATATCAGCCGAAACGTTGTGTTAACAAACAAGATGAGGACAAATATCCGTCAATTGTAAATAATGTAAAAAATACACATATTCATGTACGTTACATATGTGCTGTGCATGTGTTTGTGCATGTGTGTGTGTGTGTATATATATATATACATATATATATATATATATATATATATATATATATATATATATATATATATATATATATATATATATATATATATACATACCTTCAGGAAATTCATTATATCAGTAAAAGCAAATATAAACACAATTCTTCCCTAGCATATACGTGTTGTATGAAGTTCGTAGACACTTTAGATGTAGCAGAATTTGATCGATGGATTTTGTAAAGATATGACAGTCATCGAGAGGTAATATCTATCCCCACTTAAACGTTAATGTTCTGTTAGAATAAACTATGCTGAAGTAGATAATATGGGAGAAACTCTCATATTGGGTTTTGGTGCAAAATGCACTCTTGTTTATATCGGCAGCGGGGGCGATATATATCGCACCAAAAGTCAATATGAGAACTTCTCGCATGGTATCTACCACAATATAATTTGTTCTAACAGAACATCCACGTTTAATTGGGGATAAATATTACCTCTCGGTATTAACACTGCTTCTGTCGCTAATATATATGACAACTACCATCTCAAAGAATTTTTATTCATTGGAAAATTCAGTGTGCATAGCTGTGTTGGGTGAAAAAAAATAGTAAGAACTTTAGATTACAAATACTTCGAAGGAAAGCCCAGTTGTTTCATCAGCAGCAAGAATGGTAACTTGCAGAAGTTCTATTCTATGGAGAGAATATATATATATGGTAGATACCATGCGAGAAGTTCCCATATGAATTTCCTGAAGTTCGTCCTTCGTGGGTGAAGATCGCTTACAGCATTGAATAGTTATTGAACTTAGGAAATGGTATATCGTTTCCATTTTCTTCATACGAACATTTAATGCCACTGATACAGAAGAAAGTAATGCTACTAATATAGATATAAACTTAGGCTTACTCCTTAAGTTCTGTTTACATATTTAATGTAATCGGAAGCTGAGAAATGCTTCAATGTATGTAAAAACAACTCGATAGTTAACAAATTACATATTGTATAATTTTTATTTCTTTATTGCCCACAGGGGGCTAAACATAGAGGGGACAAGCAAGCACAGACAAGGGGATTAAGTCGATTACATCGACCCCAGTGCGTAACTGGTACTTATTTAATCGACCCCGAAAGGATGAAAGGCAAAGTCAACCTCTGCAGAATTTTAACTCAGAACGTAACGGGAGACGAAATACCGCTAAACATTTCGCCCGGCGTCCTGACGATTCTGCCAGCTCGCCGCTCTAAAATCCATATTGTATAATGCAATTAAAGCCTGACACACTTCAATGTATCCAGAGGAAATGAAGAAAAGTGTCAGTCAGATAAAAAAATGACTGATAAAGTATATGACAGAGGGATATCAAACGTATCTTGATAAGAGAAACATGGTACATTGTTACAAATATTTTTTACATTATAGATAATGCAGTAAAACTCTACACAACAACGAAATTAGAACCGTCAAGATTGCATAATCACGTCTCCACCCCCTCTCTCTCTCTCTCTCTTGCTGTGAACTCGCTCTTCCTCTCTCTTTCACTTTCAAATTACACCCTACCGCGTTAAAAAACGTAGAACATATTGGTCATTGAAGTAATAGATATACAAATACAAGTGGGGGTAATTGCTATGTTCAGATCACGGCTGACATGGTGCAAAACAACAACACCAACAGCAGCAGCAATAGCAGCAAAAATAAAAAAAGCAGAAGTACTAAGATACTAGTATGTCTGTATTGTCAAAAATATTGACAGGTTTATTAATGATAGAAAATAGTATCTCAAAACAATGGGGAAAGAAACACTTATAAATATCAGCAATCGAGTAAATATATATACATACACAGAACTGAAGAACTTGAACAATCAGATACAGGCGTAATGTCTCAGTTGAAAATATTATCATCCACGTCCTATGTATGTATAGATCGCTGACCACTACACATATTTTTTTCTCTCCTTGTTTCTCTCCTTGTTTCTATCTGTGTTCTTTTCTGTTGAAGAGCGTAGGCTCGAAACGTTAAAGACTTTCACTATTCCCGAGCGTTATACTAATACATCCATTTGTTGTTTACACCACCTGTCCTCATCTGCTGTTTTTTCGTGAATTCTCCATATATATATATATATATTCAATCTGAAAAAGCTGGAGTTTTCAGAAAAAAATATCAGCCAGCTAACACGCGCATTAGAAACACAAACTGTAAGAGGAACATTAGAAATATGCAAGATTTTTCTCAAGTTTAACATGTAACTTTTTTATGCGTGCATCTTTATTGGAAAACAACTCCTCTTACACGAAGGCTTCAAATAAATAAAAACATAAGGAAACGTACATACGTACATCAAAACAATATGAAGAATGTTTATAGAAGCTCCTTACTTCACCTACAGATAGATTTCGTCAATATTTAAATATATAAAAATATATATGTTCTCATTCTACATGTTCCAGCAAAACGGATGCACACAAGTCTTTTCTAGTAGGGCTGAAGAGAAACTAGACAATAACAATAACGATTAAGATCTACATCTATAGAAAAAAAATGAAGATGGTTAATACTAAAAGTTCAGCAAAATGAATAATTGTTGTCAAGAAACATCTACAAAATCTTTGAATTGTTGGCAAAAGTGATACTACGAAATTTTCTCACCAGTCAAGTAATTTATGCATGTCATGAATAACAGAAATGGGCGGAAAAATGCACTTTCTGATAAGTATTTTAATATATACAACCTATACATATTGGTTTAAACAAATATACGCACCGTACAAACACGAGAGTTATTGTATTTCAAGAAATACTTTAAATACTCTTTGATAGCGTGTCGTTTCTGAGAAATACTTTCCATATTTGATTATTTGATTACTACCGTCATATGTGCAGTCCAATATGACTTCATTGAGAGAAATATAACATGTTAAGTTGGTCTACGAGTACTTAGCATCGGGGATAGATAATAAAGTGACCCTATATTTCAAGTATCTAATTAGCATAGCAAGATTTCTTATAAACTTATAAAAGCCTTATTCGCAGGGAAGGGGCTACAGTCTGTCTAAATGGTCCTTATAACATGACTGATACTTATTTTATTGACGATAGCAGAAAGAAAGGTGCAATAAACCCTGTGAGATTTTGAACATAGAACTTTGAAAGTGACGAAAATATATGTCAAGAAATTTTGTTCAGTTTTCAATTATTTTCGCCACTACAGCTTTTCCGCCAAAATATGAAAAGGACGAAGAAAACGATTTAATATCGCATGAGATTCTACAGTTTCAACTTCTAATTCTTCTTGAGCAGTGGCCCTTAACCTGTTTAGGTGTACCCTTTTGTGGGACATTGTGAGATCACAGGGAGACGGCAAATGTTATGAGAGCACTTTAGGAGATGCTGGATGTTTAGAGTAGACGTGATTTTTCTTAGAAATAACATATTTAAACTATGCACAAGACTTTACATTTGAAACACATTATCAAAACAAACGTTTTCGGGATCAGAATATATGCAGGACATAGTGTTACCTGTGGGGAAAAGAACATGACTAATGATATGCCAAAGTCTCATATAATTTCATTGTATAAATTTTTGCCTTGCTTCGTAATTTCCGTAAAAATTTTAAATAGTAGATTCTAGTCCGCGCAAATATCTAAAAGGAGACAATGTTAGATGTGGGTAATATAAACCACTGCTCATAATTAGCTTCCTTTGATTGAAATATTGTACTCTTGGGTGTGTTTTTTTAAATAGATACGAGGTGAGGGTGTTTGTAAAATGTCATTCAGTGAAAGGGGGCTCTGAAATACAAAAGATTGAAAATCACTATTCTAGAGAAAACTTAATCTCGTTTGTGACAAATTTAGAGTATTCCTAGTATCAGGTTCATGTGTATTTGCCACGAAACTAGAGCAATCCCAATACCAATACACGCTCTTTATTTAAAGCTAGATATTATGAACCACCTCTTTGCTATACAGTAACAGTGTGCAAGTCATTTCAGCCATAGACACAAGTCTAGAGCAGTGACAATAAACAGGATGCAAATCATTTGAGCCACAGACACAAGTTTTTTACTAAAAACACAGACAGTGACAGTAACTATGCAAATCGCGGACTCGCCTGCTTAAAGATCCAGCATTCTTATCCCACACAGATGCCACCCCCCAGCTCCACAGTTGCTTCACTGATATTAATTGGTAGAAAAGAAACAAGCTTCTTCAACAAAGTGACAAGTCGCTTTCGACAAAATATTTTGCTTTGTTATGTAAAAGTAAACATAAAATAGATTTTTAAAAAATACGTTTGAAGTATTCAGGACTTCATGCTTGTTATGTTTAAGTAATGAGTAAACAGTTATAAAATACTTTTTAACAATTAATGCATTAGTTAAGGCTGAAAGCCGACTGTAAATAATCGTGAGTGAACATTTTATATCACACCCAGATAATTACAGAGACAAAATATAACGTAAAAACAAAACATTACAAAAAAAATATTCCAGAATAATTTTGATATTTTTTAATTACTGCTCTTTGAAACCAAACAGATGTATATGTGTTTGAGCTCATGTATCAGTGTGTGAACTCTCCACCATTAAAAATCGACACATATTCTTTTGCTTTCAATTCTCTTTATTTTCTCTTTTGAATATAAATGAAATTAATTCAAAATGTCAAATTACTATGAGCACGCAAAACTGAGGATGAAAACAGTGATGTACATAACCATTCATAGCATACCTCGGCAGACTTGGACGTGAACAGAGCTTTCTGCTATTGGGCTTTTCTTCGGAGAACGGCTTCTCCCTTTAGATCGTGTGTGTAATCGACATACTCACTCCAGCGATGTCCGTAGACTTTCAAACACCGGTGTTTTGCCATGGTTTTGCTTCCTCAGTAAAAGACATTACTAGGGATTCTAGAACTAAATGAGAATAACTGTTCTTATTTACAAAATTCAGTTAACAAAGCAATGAAAAGTTATGTTTGCATGTAAATGTGTCAGGACGTAGAAGGATTATTCTTTTATTTGTTTCAGTCATTTGACTGCGGCCATGCCGGAGCACCGCCTTGGTTGTTTTTTTTTTTAGTCGAACAAATCGACCCCAGGACTTATTCTTTGCAAGCCTAGTCCTTTTTCTATTGGTCTCTTTTGCCGAACCGCCAAGTTACGGGGACGTAAACACACCAACATCGGCTTTCAAGCGATGGTTGGGGTACAGACACAAACACGCACACACGTACACACACACACACACACACACACACACACAAGCACACACAAACACACATACAAACACACACACATACACACATATACGACGGGCTTCTTTCAGTTTCCGTCTACCAAATCCACTCACAAGGACAGTTCTCTTCAACTATAGTTTCGAGCCGACCAAAGCCTTGTGAGTGGTTTTATTTTAGCCGATTTTATCAATCAGTATCGTACATGAAAGTCTTGGAAAACCAGTATCGGCACTCGTCTAAATGGATAAGTGAGAAAAGTATGGAGTGCGCATTGGAGTTCAGAATGTGTTATGTCCGGTTTTCGAGTGTCGTAAAAAAACGGACCGAAAATTCCTTGGGGAAAAAAACACAGAGTGGAAGATGTTGCTTGTTAGAGTTATGCCTTTTGATTCAGATCAGAAAGTGCAGTATGGTATATGAGTTAATAAAATACCTCTAGAATTGGGTTGGGCTGGGATGTAGATGAAGTCACTTGTGAGGAAAATAGGGATAGAGGTGAGTCAATTTTACAATCATGTGTGGACGTGGACATTTTTGTTTAAATGTAATAAGGCTGGGTATCGCAAACCACTCAGATTATGGTGAGAAGAAATATTGGTTGCGGAAACTCTATCGTTTATATTTACAGGCGTTCCACCTCCAAACTCAGAATATTTTCATTCACATATATACATACACATATGTGCACGTACATATACAGATGTATATACATACATATATATGTATCCATATATATAATATTTAAAGAGAAAGACACACAAATGCATGCATACAAATACACACAGATACAGATAGATAGATAGATAGATAGATAGGTTTCTTTATTAGCCACACAGGGCTCAACATAGAAGGGACAAAATACAAATGTAGAGTTTTTCTTTTCGAGGGGGGCGAAAACAAAGCAGAAAAAAAAAACAAACAAAAGTGAGGACAACGATGAAAACAAAAACATCGCAAAACGTTTGGAGTATTTACAAAAAATACGAAATAATACAGAAAATTCCCAATAAATGGGGAGGTTATCCGTGGAAAGAAAAACCTACGAAAAGACCACGGTAACCTCGGTCCTTAGTGTCACAATTTGTTAAATAAAATTTCTTTTATTTATGCAAGAAACGTAAGTAACTCTCTGTTTACAAAATTTTAAAACGTTTTATAGAACCATGGTCAACATAGAAGGGACAAAATACAAATGTAGAGTTTTTCTTTTCGAGGGGGGCGAAAACAAAGCAGAAAAAAAAATAAACAAAAGTGGGGACAACGATGAAAAAAAAACATCGCAAAACGTTTGGAGTATTTACAAAAAATACGAAATAATACAGAAAATTCCCAATAAATTTATACGTGCCATTCTTGCTACATGTATCCATCTTTTTTCGAAACATTTGCTAGACAACACTTGCCTCTCTACTCTCACCTTCCTTTTCAAGTGATACTTGAAAAAGTTGATGAGAGATTGACCAGAGAGGAAAGTGTTTGTCTCTAATCCTTTCAGACGCGTCCACCAGATGCATTCTTTCGCCATAGCCACAAGTACGATAAATACAGCTCTTCCTTCCCGTTTAAAGGAAGGAGGCGTGACAATATTGACGATAGACTCAGTTGATAAACCGACTCGTCCCACACGCGACAGCAGTCGTTCGACATAAGCCCACAGCTCCGAAATGGTTGGACACTGAACGAGTGCGTGCAGAACGGTTTCGTCGCTCTGACCGCATCTCGGGCAGGTCGGCCCCGCATTTCGGGAGCCGTGTCTATAGAGCTTATCCCGAACGGGTAGCGCTTCTCGGTAGCACTGCCAGGCCAGGGATCTCTGGAAGTTGTCCATAGGTCCCGGCCCGAAAGTCGTCCTGAACAGGCGGGTCAGGTATTCCTCGTCGACGCCCAGGTTCGCTCCGAGATCGTCGTCGTACCTGCCCTCCACTAATCCCCTATAGAATGACTCCGTTGTGATGCAGCCGCTCAAGGTCGACCCGGGACGGCAAAGTTGTTGCAGAGCAACGCAACACTCACGGTGCCATTCGCCATTCCTCGGCCTCTTTTTGATCCACGACTGCAGCTCGGTCATGGAGACGAGCTGCGGGAAAGCGCGTCGCACAGACGGCGACCACACCTGCTCACCGTCGTCTACGTAGAGCCGGAGATGTCGCAGTCTCAGCGCATGTCTGCGCATCATTAACCACGGCATGCCCAGCCCTCCTTTCAGTTGGCAACAAACGGATCGCCTAACCATCGGAACGCTTTGTTTCCACAAAAAGCGGAAGAGGATGCGCTCCATTTCGGTGATGGCGCGATCGGGACAAGGCACGACGGTCAGGCGGTATTCGATGACAGACGCGATGTACGCGTTCGCCACCTCCGCCCGACCTTTTAGGGACAGCTTCCTCTCGGACCATTGCCGGCAGAGAGTGGCCACCCTACTCGCTATCTCGTCCCAGTTCTCCGTTTGCAGGTCCGGACCGAACCAGACTCCGAGCAACTTCACCGGACCGTCCGTCCAGCGTCCCACTACTGAGGCGCTGCCGGACGGTATGGGCTTGCTTCTCCAGGTGCCGAACAGCAAACCCACCGACTTATCCCGGTTGATTTTCGCTCCCGTCACCGCTTCGTAGTCTTTCAGCGTCTCACCGACAAGCTCGATGTGCTCGTGGCTAGACGCTATGACGGTGACGTCGTCCGCGTATGCCGACACGCTCGTCCCGCACCCCAGTTCTCGCGGGATGCCCCTCAGCGTCGCCAGCTTCCGCAGTAGTGGCTCGAGAGTCAATACGTACAGGAGCGGCGACAGGGGGCATCCCTGACGAACCGAACGTGCAATGTCGAAGGGTCCCGATAGACGTCCATTGACGCGAACAACCGAACGGATGCCTGTGTACAAAGCAGCCATCCAGCCGCGGAAAACGGGACCGAAGCCGGCCGCTTCGAGGACGGCCTCCAAGTATCGATGGTCTACCCTATTGAAAGCTTTGGATTGATCCAAATTGATCAGGGCCCCACCCATGCCAGGTTCCTTAACTACCCCTTCTATGATGTAGCGCATCAGATGGAGGTTGTCATGGATGCTCCGGCCTGGCACGGCGCATGTCTGCTCCGTGCCGACCAGTTTCTCGATGACAAGCGCCAACCGCTTGGCTAACACCTTGGCCAAAATTTTCAAGTCTGCATTGAGCAGAGTGATGGGCCTAAAGTTATCTATGGCGTCCCCCTTGTTTGGATCTTTCTTCAGCAGCGTTACCGCTCCTCGGCTCACAAAACCGGGAATGCTCCCGTTCTGCTGCCAGTTGCAGTACACGGCCGCCAAGACGTCTCCAAACAAGTCTGGCATACAGTTGTAAAGCTCGTAGGGCAGGCCATCCAAACCCGGAGATTTGTCCGTCGAGCAACCCGCCATCGCGTCCCTCACCTCCTCCGCCGTGATTACCCCTTCGCAGCACTCCGCCTCTCTTGCCGAGAGTCGTGGCAAGCTGTGCAGGTAGGCACTAAAGTCCACCCTGCCTTCTCGCTTGCCACTCCTCCCGAACAGTCGGGCAAAATGCCGCTGAAACGCCTCGCACATCTTGCTCGGCTCGAGCAATTCGCGCCCCTGTTCGTCTACCAGAGACCGGATGGTGGCTCTGTTACCCTGCTGCGCCTCCGCCACCCAGGCCTCTCGTGCGGCTCCAACACCTTCATTCCTCAGAGCACGCATCCTTGCCCTGACAGCACACCCTTCGTGTTTAGCATTGAAGTGTTGGTCGAGGGCCAACCTCGCCGCTAAAACGTCGGATGCGATGCCACTTCGCAATGCCTCTTCTAACTTTATCACTAGCTCCCCCTCTACTCTGTTCCTCTCTACAGCTAGTGCCCTGCTATACCTTATTGCTTCCGCCCTTACTGCTCTCTTGAGGGCAAACCACCATTTGTTGTTGACGATGGCTCCCGTCAAAGCCCTCTTTACTAACGTGCTAATCCGGTCTCTGAAAACCTGTCTCGACGGGAAAGACGCGTTTAGTTTCCAGTAACCCTGCCTATGTGCGTTATCTAAGTCTAGCGCACACGTCACAAGTTTGTGATCCGTGTAGCTGACTATGTGGAACTGTGGACATCCTAAACTATCTCTATCTCTTGTCCTACACACTATCCTATCTAGATACGATCTCGACGACCCAATGCGGTTGCTCCAAGTCCACGTTGGCACATTTGGGTGGTCGAGTCGGTACCTGTCAGACAACTGGAAGCGTCTGAGCAGGTCTCTGAGGCCTTTGCATCCCCTTCTAGTTTTGTCACTCCCCACGTAGTCTAGATGCGTGTCCAAGGTAGCATTCCAATCCCCCACTAAAAGTAAGGGACGAGACGTTCCCAGGAATACTTCTAGACGTCGAAAGAAGTCCGACCGACCTGTTAAAGGAGGCACATAAACTGCCAGCAACCGAAAAGCGCCTCCATCGCTGCCGTCCACATCTAGGACAACCAGTCTACCCTCCGGGTCCGTAAATATCGTCTTTACTTGGAAATCCAGACTCTTGCGAAAAAGAACCGCCGTGCCACTACCGCCCATCCTCGGCAGACAGGGAGAAAAATAAATGTTAAACTGTCCGCCAAACATGGACTTTAGGGCCCGCGGTTCATGGAGTCTGGTCTCACTAATGGCTATGATATCCAAATTGTGTGACTTGATGTCATTTAAGAGGTACCCTTGTTTCCAAGGGGACCCCAAGCCACGCACATTCACACAACCAATCTTCACCATGATTCTATTTATACGTGTGCTTTAAAGCACAAAACAAAGAGAACAGTGAGTTACTTACCGTCCGAAAGTTTTGTTTCCTCCTTGGATTTTTCACCAATTTCTTGAACAAATATTTTTGACATCCCCCTACCGAGTTGGGGTAGAGGGATTTTATTTTGTAGTGCAATGCTGGTGATACATGATAAATTTTAATGTGTTTTGGCGGTGTTGTGCGTGGGTGGTTGTTTGTGTTGATGGTTTATTTGTGGTTTATTTGTGATGTTTGTTTTAGAGTTGATGTAATTCATCAACTCTGTGTTTGTACTGTCTATTGCTGTTAGCATTGTTTTTTGTATATTACTATTGGTGTTAGTAGTATTTTCGGGAGATGTGAATCTCCCTGCTTTGTTTGTGTTTGCATTTTGTTTTGTTTTCTTCTTACTGCGCTTCCTCTTTCCTTTCGTAGCTATTTTCCAACCCTCCCCACTCTCTTCATCCGATGATGAAAGTTCTGAGGAATCAGAAAGAGGTAACGGCAAATTTTGTGTGTTTCTGTGAGTGTTTGTGTTGTTGTTTTTGTTGGTGTTGGCTGCTTGTTATTTGTGTGTGGTGTATGTGATATGGGGGAGGGAGAGGCAGTCTTGGAATTTTCTTTTTTTTTTCTCTTCTGTTTTTGCAGTTTCTGTTGTCTTTTCTGTTGTGGTTATTGCTGATATTTCTGTTGTTGTTTTTTTGTGTTTCTGGTGGTGTTGGTAGTAAAGTTCTTCTGTTGGGGGTATTTGGTAGTTGCTTCTGTTGTTGTTGTTGTTGTTGTTGTTGTTGTTGTTGTTGTTGTTTTTGTTTAGCGGCCAGAGGGTAGTCCTTTTTCAGATGTGCCTCGCTGTTGCATAGGTAACAGCGAGGTCGCCTGCCCTCTACCACCACATACAGCTTGTGGTCCTCTGCCAGTTTAATGTTTGGAGGAATTTTCTGTGAAGCCTCCTCCGTGATGTGGAGAAGGATTTCCAGATTTTTCCCTCTCCAGTTCTTTTCGTCTA